>NW_018164954.1:27808-31126 GCF_001263595.1 Phalaenopsis equestris | reverse complement strand
GCGCCCGAGCTGGGTAATGGCGGATACCACGCAGGTCATGGTGGCGGAATCTGGCTCCACGCCGCACCTCTGCATGTCGTTGAATAATGCTAAAGCTTCCTTCGCCCGCCTGTCCTGCATGTAGCCTGAGATCATCACAGTCCATGAGACCAAGTTCTGCTGCGGCATTTCATCAAACAGCTCCCGCGCAGCATCTACCAATCCTTTTTTACAGTATCCCACTATCATCACACTCCAGGAAACCAAATTACGGCAGGGGATGGCGTTAAAAATCGCTCTTGCGGAGGCGAGGTTCCCTGCATTCACGTAGCCGACGATCATCGCGTTCCAGGAGATGATGTTCTTGTCAGGCATTTGATCGAACAACTTCCTGGCGGATAGCATGTCTTCGCCAACACGAGCGTGGGCGCCCAGAAGTGCGTTGTGGGAGACGAGATCTGTAACGGGCATTTCGTCGAAGAAGCGGCCGGCGAGGGGGAGCTGGTCGCACTTACCGTACATGTCGATGAGAGCATTGGCGACAGGGAGGTGGTGGGCGAAGCCGGCGCGAAGGAGGCGGGAATGGATCTCGGCGCCGGCAGGGAGATCGCCCATGGCTGCGCAGGAGTTGAGGACGAAGGGGAAGGTGAAGTTGTCCGGGGAGATGGCGAGGGAGGGCATGCGGGCGTAGAGGCGGAGGGAGAGGCCAGACTTTGAGAGCGCGCGGATGGCGCGATTGAAGAGATGGAGGGAGGCCTTTGGGGCAGAAATGGCGACGGAGAAAGCGGAGAAAGGGGAGGAAAGAGAGGCGTAGTGGGAGAGGAGGGAGGCAAGGGAGTGGTCGGCGTGGAAGAGGAGGTTGCGGCGGAGGAGATGGGCATGAGTTTTCTTCAGCTGAGATAGGGAGGAGATCGTCTGGTTCAAGAGTTTCGCGGAGCTGTTGGGTTTGATAATGGAGGAAAAGCTCCTATTTTTCTTTTGGTTCGAGTTCTGGTTGTGTTTCTGAGGAGAGATGGGAGCTTCAGATGCCGCCTGCGACTGAGACGCGGCGGTGACGGTCGGTGACGCCACCTCGGCGATGTTCGAACGGCTAGTGCTGCCGAGTGGTCGAGTGAGTAGCTCTGATAATTAACTCGGAAATTTTTTTACTGGATTCAACAACACAAATTTTATTCAATATAACATATATTTGTGTATTTATATCTAATTAGTAATTAAAAAAGATTGAACCTTAAATCCACATTTGATCTTATATTAATTAAGAAGGCTAGAATACTCTTATTGCCTCGCCCAAGGCTTCATCCTCCATTAATTTTTTGTACATCAAGGAATATGTCTGTATGAATCTCGAGAAGATACGCTGGACCATATGAAGAAGATGTCTGTAAAAATATTCAACATTATATCTATCAGCCTCTTAGGCCAACCAAACGAAGGACTGATCGACCCAACAAACTTACCGTGACCGCGTCGACACCTAAGCAATCAACATCTGTCATTATAAAGATCAACGGTTGCCCGTAGAGAAGTCATTCAATATAGACACATAAATCGAAGGTGGGCTGGTTATCAGATTACGGTGTTACACAATCTGCTTGATTGTCTTCACAATTTGTTCCCTCGTAAAAGGCGATCGAGGATCATTCAGTCAACCTAATGACTATGGGCCGACCAAATGAATATCATGTGACCAAGCTAGACAATCATGAATACAAAACGACATCTAGCGTAGTCACATATATAAAACGATGTCAACAGCGGTTACAGGGTCAAAACATGTATTATTCAGTTACAAATATGTAAATGTGTAATAGCTTATAATTTATGGTAACACCCCCATTAAACGGGGGTCAATCATATAATTTGTAATACCTCATCTATGATTTATAAATATGAGGGTCATTTCTGCTAAGGGGTCGATTCCACAAGTTTCTAAAAAGACCGAGTATTACTTGCGTCTTATTTCTCTTTCCCGTCATCCGACTGATACTCTATTACTTAGGTGTGATTCACATGACAATTTAGAATCCAACATCTTAAAAGGTGTAGTGAGCGTGAAATCATGCCTTCAATTACCCCAAAATCGACCCAACTCCAAATCTCACCAAATCAAGCCATGTGACCAATTCAATTTCCCCGAATTTACTTCCTAAAGGCATTCCCCTAAACCAATTGGACCCTTTAATTTATTTCTAAACCAAGCCTAAGTCAAGCCCAAGATCATCTGTCAGCCCAAACCCTAATTTCAAGCCTAAAATCCAAATTAGCTTGAGTCTTTTTCATTAACGAAGCTTAACCATCTCTGTCATTCGTAAGCCCCCTAGGATGCTAATCAAATCACCCAAGGACAAAATCTTGAGCCATGGATTAAGGGTCCCCCAAATCATTGAGCCTTCCATCCTAATTTGGCTAAGCTCTCTACCTCATACCATCAGTCATCAAACCTCCAAACTAATCACCATTAAACCTTCCATGATCCTCCTTGACAATGTTAGCCTCCTCCCCTGGCTTGGTCGGCAGCCCTACTTTCCAGAAAACCCAAAACCGAGGGGAGCCACCTTGGTTTAAACCTCAAATCCCACCCATCCAATGTGGCTCATGCCAATTGGATGGTTGTGTCGTTTAAAACTCCACCTAAGCATCCTTTTCCACCCCCTGGCTTGGCCAATTGAGCCCTAATTTCATGGCTATAAATTGAACCCCTCTCACAACCATTATAAGAGTGCTGCCAATTCTTTGGGGAGAACCTGCCAAATTGCTCTCAAAGCTTCCTCCAGCCTTCCTAAGCTCAATCTCACCATTTTTAGTCACTTAAAGCCCTTGCCCAAGCTCAATTTAATCACCCAAAACCAGGACCTTTCATGGCCATCCCACCAAACTCCACCAAATTAGCAACTGATCGGCTCAAAAGCTTCCCCAGAGCAAAAAAGGAAGTTTCCCCCAAAACCCCCCCTCTCCCAAGCACTCTAACCCACTCCAAGACCAAGCCTATGTCACCTGTTGATCGAACTCCTATACAAACTCAACCTCAACTCAAAGCAAATCTTGGAGGACATTCGTGGACTCAAAGCGAAGCTAAGGAACAAACCCAATTTAGGCCTCACCTCTTGTGCAAATGTATAATCTAAAATCCATAAAATCTTGCTCGGTTTCACCAATTGTGAATTAAAATTTCATTTCATATGCATTTAACCATATGGATGTGTTTCACGTCAATCACACCTTTTAGGATGTTGAATCCTGAATTGCCTTTAGACTCATATAGTGTGGGTAAGACCCATAGAAAAAGTAGAAGGAAATGGAATGAACACTCTTTTCAGAGAGAAAAGAGAGGGAAAG
>NW_018164954.1:24905-25760 GCF_001263595.1 Phalaenopsis equestris | reverse complement strand
AGAGGGGTTGGATAAGATTATACTATTAAAAATTATATAATACTAAAATATATTGTCAAATGAGAAATAATAATCTTTGTTAAGAAACTCATATTTTATGTGCGTAAATACAATTTGAAGTGCTAAATGAAAAATAAAATAAGTTATTTAGAAAAAAAAAACATTTGATTTCAATATATAAAATTTTATTTTATTACAAAAAAAAAACCATCGAAGGATTACAACGCAGTAACAAATTTATTTTATTTATTAATTTTATTGAACATAAGATCAAATATTTTTTAAGAGAGACATGAATTGAATATATGAAGATGTAACTTATTAAAATCAATAATTTAGGATCTTCTTGGGATAATTTTCTGTCAGCTTTGTATTTCATACTATCACCAAAGCTTTGTTTATGGAAATATTTTCGTATTACTTTCTAGAAATTTTTGTGATAGGAAACTCTTTTTTCACCCTCACATCTTAAAGTGGGCTGACGGGAATTAAGAAAGTTGTTGTCTAATTTTTTTTAGGAAAATATATATTAATAATTCTCATCCTAACTTTCTATAAAATTGTTTTTTCCACCGGAATTTATAATCATTTCTAAAAAAGTTGCGGCCGCCACAAGCCTTTAATAGGAGCCTTTGTCGGTCAGGAGACCTGACGGTCCGCATGGTACGCTGGCCAATAAAATTTTGCCGCGTAGAAAATGTGGGACCCTCTTGTCCACGTAATTTAAAAAAAAAGAAAAAAATTCGCTGAGGCCGACCCGGCCCGATGTACGAGCCCGCGTCTATTTGAGTACCGCGCTTTTTAGAATGTCGAGGAAGATGATTCGAAAATACTTTCCGGTGGTTTTTCTTCTTC
>NW_018164954.1:20932-24805 GCF_001263595.1 Phalaenopsis equestris | reverse complement strand
ATATCATGTGACCAAGCTAGACAATCATGAATACAAAACTACATCTAGCGTAGTCACATATATAAAACGATGTCAACAGCGATTACAGGGTCAAAACATGTATTATTCAGTTACAAATATGTAAATGTGTAATAGCTTATAATTTATGGTAACACCCCCATTAAACGGGGGTCAATCATATAATTTGTAATACCTCATCTATGATTTATAAATATGAGGGTCATTTCTGCTAAGGGGTCGATTCCACAAGTTTCTAAAAAGACCGAGTATTACTTGCGTCTTATTTCTCTTTCCCGTCATCCGACTGATACTCTATTACTTAGGTGTGATTCACATGACAATTTAGAATCCAACATCTTAAAAGGTGTAGTGAGCGTGAAATCATGCCTTCAATTACCCCAAAATCGACCCAACTCCAAATCTCACCAAATCAAGCCATGTGACCAATTCAATTTCCCCGAATTTACTTCCTAAAGGCATTCCCCTAAACCAATTGGACCCTTTAATTTATTACTTCCTAAAGGCATTCCCCTAAACCAATTGGACCCTTTAATTTATTTCTAAACCAAGCCTAAGTCAAGCCCAAGATCATCTGTCAGCCCAAACCCTAATTTCAAGCCTAAAATCCAAATTAGCTTGAGTCTTTTTCATTAACGAAGCTTAACCATCTCTGTCATTCGTAAGCCCCCTAGGATGCTAATCAAATCACCCAAGGACAAAATCTTGAGCCATGGATTAAGGGTCCCCCAAATCATTGAGCCTTCCATCCTAATTTGGCTAAGCTCTCTACCTCATACCATCAGTCATCAAACCTCCAAACTAATCACCATTAAACCTTCCATGATCCTCCTTGACAATGTTAGCCTCCTCCCCTGGCTTGGTCGGCAGCCCTACTTTCCAGAAAACCCAAAACCGAGGGGAGCCACCTTGGTTTAAACCTCAAATCCCACCCATCCAATGTGGCTCATGCCAATTGGATGGTTGTGTCGTTTAAAACTCCACCTAAGCATCCTTTTCCACCCCCTATCTATTTATTTGTATACAATACTCATTTTATTTATCTTTAAAATTATTCTTAATTTTCAGTCTAATTGATTTGCATTACTTTGTTAATTTAAAATCATATTTTATTTGTAATGATCCTCCTTGACAATGCTAGCCTCCTCCCCTGGCTTGGTCGGCCGCCCTACTTTCCAGAAAACCCAAAACCGAGGGGAGCCACCTTGGTTTAAACCTCAAATCCCACCCATCCAATGTGGCTCATGCCAATTGGATGGTTGTGTCGTTTAAAACTTTACCTAAGCATCCTTTTCCACCCTCTGGATTGGCCAATTGAGCCCTAATTTCATGGCTATAAATTGAACCCCTCTCACAACCATTATAAGAGTGCTGCCAATTCTATGGGGAGAACCTGCCAAATTGCTCTCAAAGCTTCCTCCAGCCTTCCTAAGCTCAATCTCACCATTTTTAGTCACTTAAAGCCCTTGCCCAAGCTCAATTTAATCACCCAAAACCAGGACCTTTCATGGCCATCCCACCAAACTCCACCAAATTAGCAACTGATCGGCTCAAAAGCTTCCCCAGAGAAAAAGAGGAAGTTTCCCCCAAAAACCCCCCTCTCCTAAGCACTCTAACCCACTCCTAGACCAAGCCTATGTCACCTGTTGATCGAACTCCTATACAAACTCAACCTCAACTCAAAGCAAATCTTGGAGGACATTCGTGGACTCAAAGCGAAGCTAAGGAACAAACCCAATTTAGGCCTCACCTCTTGTGCAAATGTATAATCTAAAATCCATAAAATCTTGCTCGGTTTCACCAATTGTGAATTAAAATTTCATTTCATATGCATTTAACCATATGGATGTGTTTCACGTCAATCACACCTTTTAGGATGTTGAATCCTGAATTGCCTTTAGACTCATATAGTGTGGGTAAGACCCATAGAAAAAGTAGAAGGAAATGGAATGAACACTCTTTTCAGAGAGAAAAGAGAGGGAAAGTTAGATAATTTTAAATTATTTTAGTATAGTATGAAATCTATTTAAGGAATATATTGACGTCAGACTGTCGTGAAAAAAAAAAAATCAACCAACCTACAACTCAACAACTGGGACATGACACCTGATACTCAATAAATAAACTTAAAAGCCGATACTCGACAGGTCACTCGCAAGTGGTACATGACAAGTGTTGCTTGACAGATCAACTCGACAGTTATGTTTTTGAAAATTAATGGGTTACCTATGCCCATTCGGCCAGCTAATTTTGTCTTCAGGCCAATGACGTCTATTTATTTGTATACAATACTCATTTTATTTGTCTAAAATTATTCTTAATTTTCAGTCTAATAGATTTGTATTACTTTGTTAATTTAAAATCATATTTTATTTGTATTCATTATGTTCAAAATTATTTGAAATATTAATTTTTAATTTCAAAATTTGCTAAATACTAATAGCTATTATTTTAAAGTTCTTACTACTCACAGCTTGCATAATTTAATGGTTTAATAAATAAATAAAATTGAGTTTAATAGCAATAGCTTTTTTCACTTTTCTAAATCTCTAATTTTGAAGCCTCATTTAAAAAAGTTATTTCTATTATGCTTTAACAGACTATAATATTTCTAACTTTGATTTTTGAATTTTGTTTCACTATTTGGAATGAAGCAATTATTACAAAAGGTTTTAATATGGTTAAATGGTTGTACTGAAATTTATATCTGGATGAGTTTGGAAAAGCTTTGGAAATTTTTTTTGTTGGAAAGGCGTAACAACCCTAACTCTCATCCATCAGGATATTGTCAACCTTGGCCTAATAATCTCATGATTTGTCTGAATAGTGTAACTTCGTAAAAGGCACGAGCCCACTTTAGATTTTGGAATGAAACTCCAACCCTTATACCCAAAAGGTGATTCAATATTTAAGATTTCAACTCGATTCAATTAAGGGTTTTAAAGACCTCCCCCACATTTAAGTAATTGACATTCTCCTCAGCTCTCTTAACCCAAAATCATCTATTAGGTAGATTCCTCTATCTGCAGACTGGTGTGATATTCTGATATCATTTGTGATAATATGAAATCTCACACATTGAGATATTGTTGGTTTTGGTCTAATGACCTCATAGTTTTGTCCATGAAGTCACTCATTTCAAGAGTGTTCTCCCAAGAGCACATTTGACTTCAAAGTTTTTCTTATCAAATTTTAACTGTTACACCAAAAAATATCTCGACGTTTAAGCTTTTATCTCCCTTTTACTTACTTGAGGGATTTCAAAGATAATACATGTAGAAATAAGAAGAATTATATATATATATATATATAATTTTAACATGTATAATCGCGACGTGGTTTTAAGGATGAAAGAGAAGCATCAGCTACGTGCATGAATCCCCGCACATGCATTTGAATTATTGAATTAGTGTAGGATTCATGCATCTACGTGGCATTCTTTTACTTGGAAGTTGAGCCACACAAATCTATTATTAGTCTATCAATTATGGAGTACTAATGTTCATGCATTTTAATGTTCAATTTATGTATAAGTTGACTTGATGTTAAAATTATAGAATAGGAAGTCACATCTTATTTATCCTGCAATTTAGTTCCTAGCATCGCATGTATATAACAATTTAAGAAGATTTGCATACATACCCCTCTAAACTTCAATTTTTACATGTATACCACCTAACCTTTGCATGCATGAAAAGATAAATTTCAAAAGTTAAAATATATAGTGTTATTTTTATATGTTATATGAACGATTTAGGTGTTAGAAATGTAAATGCATAGGATTTGTGTGGTATGTATCTAAACATTAAATCTCTGCTATATTTTTAAAGTTATATATATATATATATATACTAT
>NW_018164954.1:18910-20016 GCF_001263595.1 Phalaenopsis equestris | reverse complement strand
TCCGGTGGTTTTTCTTCTTCGTTTTCGCCGCTCGCTCTGCTAGGGTTTCACATTTCCCTCGTTCGCTAGCTTGGAAGCCGTGAGACGATGGCGTTTGATGATCCGGAGTATGCGCAGACCGAAGAGACCTCAAAAACAGTATCAGAAGAGGCTGAGAAGACAGAGGTTGAGCAGCCATTGAAGTCAAAGAAGCAGAGGAAGAAGGAGGAGAAGAGGATGAAGGAGGGCATTGAAGAGGAAAACTTGTCCTGGTAATTGTCATCGTTTTATTTTAAAGTTATTTATAGGTTATTAGTTTGATTATTATTGGGTTATTCTTGAGTTACTCCGAAACTTAGTTCTTATTGGCAGTTATTCCATGTTATTCTTGTGTTATTTTTAAATTATTTGTAGGTTATTTATAAGTTAGGCGTATCTTATTCGCTGGTTAAACCTGAGTTATTTTTAGGTTATTTTTCATGTTATTTGTAGGTTATTTATAGGTTATTTGTAGGTTATTTATCAGGTTATTCGTAGGTTATTCATAGGTTATTGTTGGGTTATTTTTAAGTTAACTCGTGAGTTATTTTTAGTTTATTCTCAGGTTATTCCTGGGTTATTTATAGTGTATTGTTCTGTTAATTTTGAAGTAATGCGTATGTTATTTTTAAGTTATTTGCAGGTTTATGCGCAGGTTATTCTTGGGTTATTCCTAGGGTATTTTTAGGTTATGTCAGGTTATTCGTAGGTTAGTTGTACGTTATTTTTAGTGTATTGTTTTGTTAATGCTGAAGTAATGCGTAGTTTTTTTTTTTAAGTTATGAGTAGGTTATTGCTAGGTTATTCCTGAGGATATTTTTAAGTTATTTTTAGGTTATTCCTAGGTTATTCCTGGGTTATTTTTAAGTTATTTGCAGGTTTATGCGCAGGTTATTCTTGGGTTATTCCTAGGGTATTTTTAGGTTATGCCAGGTTATTCGTAGGTTATCTGTACGTTATTTTAAGTGTATTGTTTTGATAATTCTGAAGCAATGCGTAGGTTTTATTTTAAGTTATGAGTAGGTTATTGCTAGGTTATTCCTAGGATATTCCTGAGGATATTTTTAAGTTATTTTTAGGTTATTCCT
>NW_018164954.1:17474-18742 GCF_001263595.1 Phalaenopsis equestris | reverse complement strand
GCATGTTATTCTTGGGTTATTCCTAGAGTGTTTTTAGGGTATTGTGCGTATGTTATTCGTAGGTTATTTGTTGATTGATGAATAAACAGTATTAATAACATGCTCTTATTCCTGTATATTGATGACTAAAATTCTTTTGTTATTCCAATGTTAATAACATGCATCTTATTTCTATAGGTTGATGAATAAACAATCAATGAATTTTAGATGCCGACCATCAACAATTAGAGAGGTGTTGGATAAGGTTCGGCCAATTGTTGATCGGGAGATGTGGTCAACTCTGGAAAGAATGAAGCTCAATCAGTTTTTTTATCTGCCCCCCTATCCTCAAGATCACATCCTAACTATGCACATATTGAATTGTTGGGATATGAATAGATTGGCTTTCAGATTGGGGGGGAACCGTCAATGACGTAGATGCAAGGCGGGCAAAGAGTGAACTATTGGAGAGTTCATCTGCTAGTCTTGATAAACTTATTAGAGTTTTGTTGTCTAATTTATTATTTCCTTCCAACAATTTTAGTGTACCCATTGGGCTCTATTTATTTGCTGAGAGTGTAGATAGTTTTTCTTCATTTAATTGGGCCGCAACAGTATGTGACCACCTAATTGAGTAGGTCAATGCTTGCGCGATGAAAACAAGGATGGATCAGCCATTGGGATACATGAACGACTTTGTTTTTCTTCTAATGGTTAGTATATTGCTCAACCTCAATCAGAAAAACTTTTTCCATTTTATTTGAGTTATATTAATTTCTGATTTATTCATCGTGTTCATGCAGCTGTGGTTTTATGAGCGCACACTTGTGATAGCCCCAACCCATCCTGATGCTAGATCTCGTATGTTGAGGCTGCCAATAAATACAGGGTGGAACCCTCCGAAGATCCATTTAATCTTTAGGCAACTTAGTCCTGTACAGGTGAATGATATTAGTGTCTATTTTAAGTTCAGGTTTACATTTAGTAATTTGCCTCCTTATTTAATTCTTATGATGAGTGTTTTTTTTGCAGATTCTTGATTCTTTTATTGATGTAACAAAGGAGGAGCATAGTTTACTTGCCCCTCTAGCTGGCCCACTCTCGTCTCCTGCAAAGTCAATTGGAGAACCACAAATTCACACTGACCAAACACCACCAGAGTCTCATGGTGATATTCCTTTTGTACATACTCGCAATATCCCGCCACCCACACTGTCACATTTGGGTTTAGAAGAGATATGGCAAACTCTGAGGGAGCAACAACAAATTTTAGTTCAATTGAAGGATTC
>NW_018164954.1:15782-16864 GCF_001263595.1 Phalaenopsis equestris | reverse complement strand
TTTCCCATACCATCCCCGCGGCTCGATGATGCTAGGGAAAAGGCGGCAGGATAAGCTTGGGAGGAGGTACAGCCGGGCGCAATTGTTCCATATGAAGGTGCCCTCCCTTCTTCAGCCATAGAGTTCCCCGACAGCAAACTTATACCATCACACATGCAACAAGTCATTGATAGCTGTTTAAGAGTGTACAAAGAAAGGTATGTACAAAACCGAATATTTTTTGTGTCAATTGTTATTAAATCTAATAAATATTGTTCATTCAATTTGCAGGGATGACTTAATAATTGCTCAGGGTCACATTCATATTAGTCGAATTGACCTGGAAGCACTTTGGGATAATAAAGAAATCGGCATGGATCATGTAGATTTGTTTGCCTTTGGATTAGAAAACCGTCGGCGTCAGTCCCCTAATTCCTTTAGACCCTATCTGTACGTCTCTCCGGCGCATTGGGTAAGTAATAAAATTCCCATTAGGTTTGTATATGCAATAGGTTGATGCTCTCTTAAAACTCATTGATTATGTATATGCAGGGGTTTAGAGACCATCCTCTACGAGATATTGTTGCCCACGTCACAGTGGAAGCTATAGCTCAAGTAATTTTAATTCCTATAGTTAATAATAGGCATTGGACTCTACTTGTTGGGAACCAGAAGGACCGCAAGTGGAGATTCTATGACTCATTTCCTAATAAAATGCATTTGGGAGTCACACGTGACGTGGTAAAATTCTAAGCCTCATCTAACTAACAACCGTTACATTCATATTTATTATTTCACTATTTTTAACAACCATTTGTATTACCAGATAAAACATCTTCATAAGGACGCCGGGAATGCTTTCCGCAGTGACCCGCGTAAATGGGATGTTAGCACGGCTAGAGGAATTCCCACACAAACCAATAGCGTCGACTGCGGTATATTTGTTTGTAAATATATGGAGACACTTGTACAGAAAGACAAGATTAACTGGAAAGATTTTCAAGACTGGCAGGCTGAGATGCCTCGGTTTAGGGCAGAGATAATATATGAAATCTGCAGATACAGATTGTTTGAAGAATAAATGTATTATCTGTTTGATATAT
>NW_018164954.1:11779-15115 GCF_001263595.1 Phalaenopsis equestris | reverse complement strand
TTTTCAAGTTATTCTTGGAGTATTCTCAGGTTATTCTCGGGGTATTCTCAGGTTATTCTCGGGGTATTCTTAGGTTATTGTTGGGGTATTCAGGTTATTCCCGGGGTTTTGTAAGGATATTGTTGGGGTATTTTTAGGTTACTCTCGGATAATTGTAAGATTATTGTCGGGGTATTGTTAGATTATCCTTGGGGTATTCTAAGACTATTCCACAAACAGATAACAAAATTCTGTACTCAACAGACAGATAAATTACAAACCATATGGAATAATGTTATATGAACTTGTACATTGACACAAATGAGTTAAAGTGGGCATAACACGCTATAACATGTGAATTATATTGGGCATAGAGCATGTCGATGTGCCAATTTCCTGACTCAGAGAGTTTGACGCCGCAAACGTATTTGGGTCGTAATTCCTGTGTGATTCTTGTGTCATATATGTTTCTTGATTTTTTCCTGCGAACAGTGGTAAAATAATAAGACAATAAATTTTACATATAATCATTAGTATATGGAACTTAGAATGATAAATATATGTAATGTAGAGATATATACCTTTAGCTCGCTTGTTTTTTTCCCAGTGTCCTCATAACCTTGCATTAGAAATACCTTTTGGTCTCATATTTGCAGGATCATTCACATTACAGTCACTGTTATGGGATTTCCTCTCTTTGTTTGACCTGTTTGGTTTAGGATCCTTGACATCTAATATATCCTCAATACCATCAGACCCTGTTGTTAAATTTAAAAAATAGTACATAAACTTCCGAGCTACAAAGTGGGTGCATGGATGAATTTGTGGTAAGAAGCTAGCAGTGGCCGATACTGATCGGTGAGGAACGATAAGTGATGGTCGGTGACACGTCGCGCGTCGGTTGTCGACGTGCCTAGTTAAATTTTACTGTTTGGTTTAGGATCCTTGCCATCACTTATCATAGACCCCTATTCAAATATTCAATTAATAAGAATTTATAATAGTTAAATTTCAAACTTTATTTTAATAATATTATAGATTACAAAAGTAGATTTTTCATTCATCATTATTTTTAAATTATAACTTTAACAAAATTTCTTCTAAACTTAATGTGCCATAAGCAAATTTCTAATATCCAACACAAATCTTGAGGAATAATACAAATCTCGATATAATCTTTTGAACAAAGAATGTTTAAATTTTGATTAAGAGTCAATCAGAGCTCCGATTTCAGCACACATAGAGTTAAACTTACTCGATTCGCTAGACGAACCCAATGCTACAAATATTGGTCTAATTCAAGTCATATCAAGCTTAGATCAAGTCATTAAATCATGCTTAAAAGGTTTTTAGGCATATTTGGAAGGTGAAATGGGTGTTGAATCTGGTGAACTCATTGTCAAATTGAACGACTCGACAAGAAGAATCTAATGAGCTCAAGATCCCTCAAATCTGACATTACCAAAACCCTTAAATATCTATAAAATACTTTATGATAGAGGGAATCTCTTTGGGGAATCCGATCGAAGTGGTTCATATTCCCTCATTAATTGCAACTAGAACTCTATAAATTGAATCTCACCCCTCTAATGAGGAGAGGGAGCTTAAAGCCTAAGGAGGATCTTGAAGCCTGAAGAGAAGCTTGAAGTCTAAAGAGGAGTTTAAAGCTAGAACAAGAGCTGGAAGCCTAAAGAGAGAACTTGAAGCTTGGAGAAGGAACTCAAATCCAACATCACCTCGTTGTCGATTAATGTCGACCACCAATTATCGATCACAGCTAACCACTAGTCGACAACAGCCGCAGTGTCGACAACCACCGCTACGTGTCACCGACCATCACTTATCGTTCCTCACCGATCAGTATCGGCCACTGCTAGCTTCTTACCACAAATTCATCCATGCACCCACTTTGTAGCTCGGAAGTTTATGTACTATTTTTTGTCTGTAGGATTAATAACGTACTTGTAATCCCCAGTTTATAGTGGATCTCTCCAGCTGAACCATGTCTTGTGGTTTTTCCCTTTATGTGTTTTCCATATAAAATATTTTGGTATATTTACTAATTGTTTTTCTTTCATGTGAGTGTGTGCTGAATTCTTGTGCAATGTTAAGAAGATAACCCATTACTCTACTGCCATGAATCTTCTAGCACGCATCTGTTTGGTGCCGTCTATGGGAAGCAAAGTTCCATTCGAAACTATTTTCAACACTGAGATGCCAAGCATCTACTTCATTTCCCAATGATCTACATTATTCAACTAGTGAAGGAACCTCCTTTGCATCTTGAAGATCATCTTTGGAGCATTGTTCTATGTGGGGGGTCAATCTTTTTTGTAGTCTCAAAATTCCATTCACGCCAACTTCCTCAACACAATTATAGTGGGTTTGCCTTCTTGTATCATATTTAACCACAAAGTCTTTCACAACTTCTTCCAAGCTAGAAGGTAACCTTCAGTGCAGTTTCCAAAGTTCATTCACGTTAACGTCCCGGGCACAACTGTGATAGGGTAGTCATCCACGTTTAGACAACTAGTTTTTGAAAACCACTTGTAGACTGTGTGGCAATCTCCGTCGAACACTCCTTCAGCACCCCCTCACCGTACTATAGCTCCTCTTTAATTAGATGAAGAAGCTGACTGTTGACCTCACTTTTGGTTGAGGTCTAGAAAACTTCTTTAGTAGCCTAGGTCTAGCCATAGGACTTTCCTATTGACTAGTCTTAGAAAATTTTCAAACATTATTTTTTAGTATGGATGCAACCATATTTTTAAGAAAACATATAATCTATTAAAACGTACGCCACAATTTTGAAAAGCATAGAACATCTCTGACACCTCATTCTGGGCTTAATCATTCTCAAGTGGACTCGATTTGACCTTTTCCATCACAGACTACGACTGTCAAACAAAAGCTTCAACTAAAAACCTTAGACATGTTAAGAATCCTTGGTGGATTTCTTTCAACCTCTTCCATAACAGGTTACGGTTGTTGCAACAAAATCAATAACTTGATCACGAAGAAAAATAAGCATTTAGCCTTTTAATTTATATATAATTATATTGGGATACTACGTAAATATACGTATCGTTATCAAGTAATATAAGACTTTTTGATTAAGACTTGAATATCGAACCCACAGGAAAGATCATGCAATATTCACTTTTTAGAAAGTTTTTCTATTTTTAAAAAGATAATTACCTAAACTAAAAATAATTTTTTGCAGGAATTTAAAATTTAAATATTTTTGGTATTTTTGATATTTTAACGAAACAGTAAAAAGATAACTAGTTTTTGTAGAAGAAAAGTATTTAATATGAAAATATCTTTCTTCTTATCATGAATCAGTAATAAGTATAG
>NW_018164954.1:9552-9838 GCF_001263595.1 Phalaenopsis equestris | reverse complement strand
TTACTCATTTCTAAAATCAAATTTTACTTCCCTAATATAACTTCATATATATAATCAATTTTTCTTTTAAAATTCAAATTCATTTGTAGTTCATTTGAGAACAAATAAAATTCAAGTTTTGAAAATGTTTTTCATCCATCCCCCAAACTTAAATTTTTAACAAATTAAACAGTTTAGCATCAGATAATTATATTGGCAGGAAATGAAAATTGAAGTAACACGCCAACATGAATTTTTACATCTTAATTATACAAGTATAAAACTAAAGACATGAGTAAAATTAATT
>NW_018164954.1:5643-9358 GCF_001263595.1 Phalaenopsis equestris | reverse complement strand
GTTCTAAACTAACTAAGTTCTAAACTAACTAAATCACAGTACTAAACACAAAACAATAGCTACTACCCTAAAATTTAAAAATAAAATATTAACTACCACAAACATCATAATAATAAGAAAACATAAAAGTCCAAAACACAACATAGTCTAAAACAACACACAGATTCAAATGTAGCAAGATCAGACCACACAGTTCACTTCATATTACATTCATAAAATGAATCTCTCAGCTCTACTCTTCATCCTCAAAATCACCGCTGTACCATTTTTCTGTAGGCTCATAATATGGATATCGAAGATATAGAGGAAATTGCATTCCTGGTTCACTTCTAATTAGACTCTCCAAAGATGAGTGAAATTTCTCTTCATATTTTGGTATCTTTACTAGTTGTTGTTCTTTCATGTGAGTTTGTGCTGAATTTTTGTGCAATGTTAAGAAGATAACCCGTTACTCTACTGTTGTGAATCTTCTAGCACACATCTGTTTGGTGCCGTCTATGGGAAGCAAAGTTCCGTTTGAAACTATCTTCAACTCTGAGAAATGATATTAGTAGCTGATATTTTCAAAAGTCTACTATATAATGACACTATCTTCAAATGTATTAACTTGTTATTAGTAGTACATATTAGTAGCTGATATTTTCAAAAGTTTACTAATATACTGACACTGTGAAGATAGTGTCATTTTCAAAAGTCAGTACATACATGATTCCGTTTGACACTATCTTCAACAAGTCAGTACATTTTCAAAGTTATCTTAAAAATTAGCACACATCTGTTTTTCTTTCATGTGAGTGTGTGCTGAATTTTTGTGAAAATGTACTGACGACCTCCTCCAGAAATGATATTAGTAGCATGGAAAAGAAGATCTATGCTCACTTGTTGGGCAGGAAGGAGGACAACTTTCATCATCTCAGAGTCGTGAAAAAAAATCCCAGTGGTCCTACTTGGTAGGGTTGGAGATAACTTTTAAGACAGCTTTCTCCCACTTCTCCATGAAACAAAATCCCGATAGTCCTACTAAGCATGGTCGAGGATAACTTTCAAGGTGGCTTTCTCTTGCATCTCCACGACAGAAGACCACAAAAGGAAATCCCCAAGGTCTAGCTAAGTAGGGTTGTGGAAAACTTTCAGAACGATTTTATCCTCTTTTTTATTAACAAAAGATTGCGAAAGAAAAAAAATTTGGAGATCTTGCTAAGCAGGGTTGTTGATAACTTTCATGATGATTTTTTTTCTGCTTCTCCACGAGGAAACATCATGAAAGAAGATCTCAGAGCTCCTGCTGGGCAAGGTCGGGAATAACTTTCAGTGATCTTATTCTTTTGAGAAATCTCATATCAGTTGCTTGGCAGGGATGAGGACTCCACATCCATCCTCATCTCTTTTGCTTATTTATACATTCAAAAATCTCTCATATTAATGATAAACATAATTAAAATATTAATAATAATAAACTAAAATTTGCATTAATTATCGTCTTCCACCTTCTGGATTTTGGTCTTTCATTTTATAACTTTCTACCTTTCTCATTTCAAATTTGAGAAAAAAGAAATGAGAATAGTTTCCAAAAAAAGAAAAAAATTCTTCGATTTGCATATGAGGGGATTTGAAGCAACGCCCTGTCCAACTGCTCGCACACGTATGTCACTTTAAACTAAGGTTCTGTTTGGGGTAGCTGTAGCTTCTTTGCTTTTCAGCTGTAGTTGTGCTGCCCCAGGAAGTTACTGCGGCGAAGTTGCTGCAAGAAAGCTGGCTGTTTGTTTGTTGCAGGTGTGTGAAAACAGCTGTGGGGTAGCTATATCTGGAAAAATGACCATCCTATCTTGGTATAGTATTTATGTATATAACAGTTTTCATAAGATCATGTCATCTTCCAAAACTGCAACTAATATTGGTTCATGTGTTCCAATAAGAAAGCTAACTACAAAAATGGAAGATGGTGCTAGTATGAATTCTGCTTGTTACAAAATACAACAAAAGGTATCATAGTTGCCAAAAAAAATGAAAATCCAAAAATTTGCTCAAGTATACAAACTAAAAACGTTACAATATTCCACCAGAAGAATGAAAACTACACAAAGAACTCACAATACAGTTCAAGCTCCATATCAATTAGAGACATGCATAACTCAACAACTAGCAGTTTTAAATAACGAAATAAAGCATAGTTTGGATGTGGTTAACAAAGCTGGGGCAAATCCAAAATCTGAAACTTGCAGTTTTTGAGTAGTTTCCACTTTGAAGTTCAAAAGTATGATTAGATTAACGAGACAAATGGGAAACACAATTACCATCCAATCTGCCAAAAGAAAGATGGTACATGCGAAAAGAGAGAGGAGGAGGAGGCTTGAAGATGAGACCGTTCTTGCGTGGGGTTTCCTGGTGATGCAAAGATCGTGCATCAATCCTGCAAAGAGGATGTGAACGCAAGCCCATGACACAACAGCGAAATCAAAAAGGAAAATTGAAGAAAAGAAATATGAAGAGGAGGCATACATGACCTATACCTTGCAATCGCAAGTCTAATAAAGGCGTGGTCTGACATGCCTAAATAATGCTTGATTTTTCATATACATTTTATGCTTAATTTTAATGATATTGCACTTTAAAGGAAGGTATTTTGTATATTTTTTGTTTCCGGTATAAGAAATAGACTTTTGGAGAAAAAGAAACAAAAACGGTGCAATTTGGAGCAAAAACGAGCAAGAAATGAAATTTTGCCCTGTCACTTTTTGATATGTCTTTCGATGCTTAATCTATTTTACACTTATTGTATATTTTTGAATGAGATTACACTTTAAAGGAAGGTTATTTTCATGCTTATTTTGTAGGGCTATCTGTTAGGAACACAATGCAACTGAAATAGGGCGAAATAGAGAGGGCGAAATAGAGCTAAAACGGAGAGCTAAAACGGAGCCAAACGGTGGAGCTGCGGATTCTGCTTGCTGACGGCACCCAAAATGGCACCAACGGTGAGATTTACCTGAGAAGACCGAAAAATGACAGAAAAATCTCGTCGACGGCGCCCTCGAGCCTGCCGATGGCTCCCGGGACGACTATGGACCGAGGTTTGGCGGGTGACCGAGTTTTGGCGGCTATGGGCCGAAATTCAACGTATTTGGACGCTTTTTGAAAGGATTCTTGTGGCAACTCTTCAAACTTCATCCCTACACTTTAAAAGAATGAATTTAGGTTAGAAAAAATGGTTTTTTGTGAGATGAATGTTAGGAAAAGTGTGGAAAAAGTTTAGGGTTTTTAGAGTAGGAGTAGAAATGTAGATTTATAACCTTTTGGAGAGATTGGAGAGGAGATTTTGAGAAAATTTGTAAGGAGGTGTTCTAGCATTGCATGGATCGGTGGGAGACTTTGTGTGAGAGATATTCGTCTTTTTTTAAAAGAGAAAAAGCTAAGTATTGTGTTCTTCATTATCTTTTGATTTTTTTAAAATACTTATCTAGTGGATTTGCTTTGGTTAAATGAAGTTTCCGTTAAATGAAGTTTCCGTTTTGTTTTCTTCGTGCTTTGTGATGATCTTCTCTTACTCTTTCTTCTTCTTTGGAAATAGAGGCATGAGAAGATTATACCATTGTTTTCACTTTACTTTTCTTTTGAAATGAGCAGAATTCATGTTTAGGACATTGGGATGCTTGTTAGGAGAAGATTTAATTATAAATGTGATGGTTTTTACTTGCACTTCATTTACATTATCACA
>NW_018164954.1:4483-5594 GCF_001263595.1 Phalaenopsis equestris | reverse complement strand
TGCAAATAAATAGGGAAATATACTTTGATGGGCGTAGAATTGGAGATTTTAGGGTGACAGACTAAAATCCCCAATTTGGTCCTATTGTTTGAGTATTGAAGCGGAGATGTTAGCCCTTAGGCGAGGGGAACATGAGAGCTCCGAAGTGAGAGCCGGTATCATCCTAGCCTAACCACGGATTCAGTAAACAAGCATAGGATTAGTCAATGTTCTTTATGCCTGGACCAAAGGGTAAAGAATATGATTGCTCTCATTTAGCACATACAATATTTAATGCATCTCATTCATTTACATTATGCAATTCATTACATAAGAATAGTAGTTTTTAATATCTCAAAATTCTCCAAACCAATTCATCCAAAAAAGGTTATCTTTAGAATTAATATTTGCATTTAGGAGTAATTATTAGCTGTGTTAAACTTAAGACTTACATTTAGGAGTATCTGTTAGTAAAACCTCTTAAATCACACTTCCAAACTAAGGACTAATAGTAGTGGATTAGAATTTGATTAAGGACCTCTTACCTCGCTTCCCTGTGGGATTGATAAATGGTACTCCACTAGTGCTCTGTATTACTTGAGCGATACGTATACTTGCATTTGAAATTGTGACTTTACAAAATCATTATAACTATATAAATCTGGGTTCATAATCTCTTGCATATTAAAAGTCACATCAAGTTTTTGGCGCCGTTGCCGGGGATTTAAATCTTCTAGCAGCGGTATCAAATTCTTGTACTTTTTAGGTATATAAAAAAGTCGCTGTCAAGTTTTTGGCATCGTTGTCGGGGAGGCTTCGGTAAGAACTTTAGGAGAATTTTATTTGAAGTAATTAGGCTTATACTTGGAAAACTGTAGTGTCGTAAAAACTGTTTTGTGTGAAAAGTGTTTTTATATGAAAAAGTGTTGTGAAGAAAGAAAAATAAATTATTTTTATGAAAAATAAGGTGTTCGTGAAAATATTTTGTTGCGTTGAATATATTTCATCTGTTATTTTTTTAATTGTTAATGTATTGTTTGTTGTGTTGCGTATACAAAACAAAGGATCTGCAAGACTTATGCCATATGATCCCGAGTTTAAAAAAAAGAAAAAAATAAAAATACAAAGAGGA
>NW_018164954.1:0-2976 GCF_001263595.1 Phalaenopsis equestris | reverse complement strand
GAAGACCATGTTTCTAAGGATCGGAAAAAATTTATATCTCGAACTAAAATCTGTTTGGAAAGACCACCACCTCCATTTCCTCAAGGACTTAGACATCATGAGTTGGATAAAAAATTTTCAAAGTTCATGGACGTACTTAAGAAGTTAACGATAAATATTCCTTTCGCCGAAGCTTTGAAACAGATGCCTAGTTATGCAAAATTTATGAAGGAGATATTAAACAAGAAAAGGAAATTTGGGTATTACGAAACAGTTGCACTAAGTGAGGAGTGCAGAGTTATACTTCAGAAAATTTTTTCTCAAAAACTTAAAGATCATTGTAGCTTTACAATTCCTTGTGCAATTGGAAAAAGATTATGTGGAAAAACTTTATGTGATTTAGGATCGAGCATTAATGTGATGCCTCTGTCTATATTTAAAAGGTTAGGTTTAGCCGATATTTCTCTCACTACTATAAATCTTCAGTTAACTGATCGATTTACCATTTATTCAAAAGGGATTATAGAAGATGTGCTTGTTAAAGTGGATAAATTTATCTTTCCTATGGATTTTATTATATTAGATATGGAGGAAGATAAAGAATATCCCATTTTATTGGGGAGACCTTTTCTTATTACTGGAAAAGCTATGATAGATGTGCAAAAAGGAAAGTTAACTATGAGTATTAATAGCCATGAAACCACTTTTGATGTTTTAAAGGCTATGAAATATCCAGCTGAGAGAAATGATGATGAATGTTTTCGGATGGATGAAATTGATGAAATTGATTATTCTAAGTAAAAACCATTTCCAAAAGAGTTTTGAAAATAAGTTAACAGATGAGATCAAAATGGACTTTCATGATGAGTCTAAAATGTTGTTTAAGGAAAACTGTATGTATGTTCAGGGGAGGTGTGAAATGATGGACATTACCAAAAATAATAAACTTTTAATTCCCATCTATTGAAAAATCTAATGACCTTAAACTGAATTTACCTCATACAATTTTAAAGCTTACCTATTTGGTGAATTCATATACACCATGAGTCTGTATATCTTCATATTCGACTCAATCACAAGATGAACCTGAATTGAATGATGAAATCAATAAAAGATCTCCTATGAAAGAGTTATTCAAAGTCACTGAATGACATATTCCGTGGTATACGAACAAAATAAATGAAATTCTGATGCTGAGGCAGATTATTAATGCAATTAACAGTTACCCCACAGAGATTTTACCTACTGACTCTGAGATAAATCCTAAGGAAATAAATTATGAACAATTTAAAATTATTGAACTGATATTTAGAAGAGAATTCAAGGATTTGTTTCAAAAGAGCTTTGAGTTGAGAGATAAGGATAAGGGAATTGAAAGATCAATGGAAGAAATTCCTGAAGAATTGGAAGATAATTTGAAACAAAAGAGTAACATAGGAGACATTGATCTAGAATCTGAATTATCTAGCGAGAATATGATCCAAAATTTTGGAGATCATGAAGTATCATATAAAGATCCATTTCTTATAAATTTCAAGGATGATACTAATATGAAAATTGAGAAAATTACTAGAAGAATACTGAATCTAGAAAGAAATATGAGGAACAAGGATATGAATCAATATGAGAAGGAAGAGCTGAAAAAAAAATTAAATTCGAGCACTTTGTAGGAATCTCTGGATCTGCAAAAAATCCGGCTATTGATCAAGGATTACTTAATTGGAATCTTGACCCAGGTGGAATCATTTATCAGGCTAGTGATGTTAAATCAAACGCTTTATGGGAGATAACTCATAGTTATCTGTGTGGTTTGATTTAGTATGCTTAAGAGTCATGATTGCTAGTGTTGTATTGTGTTTGTTTTAGTGTGGATTGATCTGTTTGCTTGATGTTTGGTAAATGTTTGGTAGATGTTCGGATTGTTAGTGTTTTGATTTGCTTTTTGTGTGTCATGAGGGAGATGATTCATTAAATTCTTATTATGGTTAGAATTGTATGTTCTCTTGTAGTTGCTGGATTGACGAGTCCACTACAACTCGGGTCTCACCTAGACTTGAGTTTTACAAAAGACATTATGAATTTTTACAGCAATAGTTCCATCTCAATTTTGTGACTTCCTTTCTTAGACTTTGTTTTCATTTGATAGGAGTTGCGAACCTATTTGATGAGTAACTTATGGATAATTTTACACTGTACTTATAATTGTTAGAGGTGCTTAATTATTGGGATTTAGTGATGTTTGGTATTGGTGCTTGAGAACCAATTTATCAGGGATAATTTTATCTTTGGGATTAAAATCTATAAAATCATTTCTAAGCACCCAATATATTTGTGTAGGGATTCCGCTAAGCACCCAATATATTTTAGTGAGATACGATGAGGTAGTAAGTTAGTGAGATGTGATGAGATGGAGGAAGAATTGACCTCATTTATCTTGTTTGTGTGTTTGTGTTTGTGTTTGTGTTACAATTTATATGACTTGAAGACCATTTTTATATTTCAATGCTGATCCATGCTATGCTAATTAGAAGTTTGTTTGGTTAATTTCATTCTAGCATATTTAGTTTAGATTACTTTCTACTACATGTTTTCTATCCTAATAAATAATTGTAGTTACAATGAAATGAATCTATAGGAGCCATTTATCTTATTAATTTACTATTTGTTAAACTGTTTTTTTTCCTACTTATATTTTCTGCACTAAATGTTATACATGCTAAAAATCAAGTTTGGGGGAAGGAAGAAAAATGAAATTTTAAATTGAATATACTTCCTTTTAGTTTAATATTATTGCAAGCATGTTTTAGGCTTAATTTACTTACTCCTGTTGTCATTCCATTCTGATTATGCATGCATATAAATTTGATAGGATGTTGCAGTAGCTAGCAGATTCAATTACTTTTCCTTTATGCTACATTTTATGGAATTAAATTGTAAAATATTTAAAAATACAAATTTGGGAGAAAAGAAAATTTTCTTTTGAAAAGAACTAAACTA
>NW_018164953.1:3098217-3137927 GCF_001263595.1 Phalaenopsis equestris | reverse complement strand
AAACCCCACACCAAAAATAGTGCCGACAAAGCCTTATTCGTAGTAGAAATGATTTGTACTGGCAGCTATATACATCTTCCAACTGATAAAATTTATTAATCTTCCTCGGAGTAAACTCTACTATGTTCTCACAAACAAACACAAAGTCTTCATAAGTCTCCTTGAAATTGGCGTAAAACTCCATCACTACGCCAATAATCACCTCGGCAGTAAAGTAGCAGAAATTCTCCCACTGTCGAGCATTGATTACTCTCTCGACTTCTCCACCCGAATTTTTAAATCCTCGATTTAGAATCACTTTTTTAGTTGTGTGTAGCTATTGGAGCAAATGTTTGTCTTGTAATTGACAAACTTTTAATCATCAAAATCTACCTATCTCTTTCCTTTGCTCATTCCAGGTGTCATGGTAAATCTACAAAAACTTGATAAAATCCAAATAAATTCCCAAAAATTCTAAAAATCATAATGTGGAACGTTTTAAACTTAAATCTACTAAGTAAGAGTTCTTCGCCAAAGGATTTTCTCAAAATCTTCCAAAAAAATCTCAAAATTTTTGGTAATGTAAGGTAAATCCTTTGTTTAAAAAAAATTTTTGAGTTCAAAGTGTAGCTCTTATCTAGAGAATATGAAATCCAAGCTTTGTTTGCCTTAAAATCGCCTCAAATCCAAGCAATAGCAAGCCCTAGGTGCAAAAACCAGAGGTTGAAGGTGACTCAAGGGGTAAAAAGGACATTTCACTGTGCAAATCGTGAATTTTAAGGGTGTTTGGGTCAGTTTCAGTCAAGGGCGCAGTCGGCGCCCATCCGGCGTTGTCGGCTCCAGTGGCCAAAAAATCCATATTTTGATTTTTTTAATTTTTAATTCTCGCATTTTACTCCAAAGTTTTTTTTAGTTTTTTTGAACATTAATTTTCATTTAAAAATAATTCACAAACAAAAATTTTCACAAAAAACACCAAACTAATTTTTATATATGAAAATACACTTTTACAAATACATTTTTCTAATCACATTTCCACATCTTCAAAGCAAACTAAATTATAATTCAGCGTCAAAATCAAGCCACAACACTAGAACGCTAACATAAAACTATACACATAATCAAAGTTCTAAAGCAAAGTAAAGTAAATTAAATCCACATAATTACATTAAAGCATAAGTATTTTACAATAGTAGAGAGTCTAACTTCTTTAATTAATCTGTCTCTTCTTAAGTACTTTCTCCTACTCTAATATCTCCCATAGACTGGTAATGGACATATAAATTGTAGAAGGGTCGGTACGGGAACTGATCAGTCAAATTTTCATCAATCCATCCATTTTTCTTGAACATTTGTACCAATCCTACTTCAGCTATTCCTGTATGATCAAAGTTCTCCTTCATTCTCCAATCTTGGTGATCAAAAAGGTAGTTAGATTTTCTATTGCATTAGTAATAGTATGAAGTTCTCTTTCCATTTTTATCATTGTCCTCTCAAAATATATTGAACTTCCAACTGCTGGTGGCATTAATGGTGTTGAAGCATGTGATGAATGATCCAAAATACAATCTAATGCTTCATTTCCATTTCCTATGTAATTTCCATCAATAGGATTCATGGGCTCCCAAGGTAGTAAAACTTTTTCCCAACTTTCATATGGAACTTGAGATTGACTGCAAAGTAGGAAAATTGTAGAAGGATGCCCAAGTTCATATATTGGCCCAACCATGATAATACCCATAACAAATTTGAAAATAATTGACCCTATATCAATAGTTTTTTTACATTTGAATGCAATAGTTTAGAATGACACTTTCTCTTGTAACTCTACTAATCTTCATGGTAGGTAGTAGTTTTGCAGATATGAAGAAATGTCATTATTTGAAATTGGGTTAAGAAACAAAGCAGAGAAACTAACGTATCACTCGTCTCTGATTTCCCAATTATCATGTTCATCTGTCAGAAAATTATATACTTCTTGCATCATATCTTTCGTCGGGATAAAATTTATATAATGACATATTGGAATATTTTCTATCATATACAAATCATTAATCTGAGCCGGAGTAAATGGTACAACCTTACCTCAAACAAAAACAACACCTTGGGTAATTCTATGTAGCTTAGCATAAAACTCTTTTACTACGGGTACGACAACTGCAATGGTAGTGTAGTACAGAACTTCCCAACGCTTCTGTCTAATGATTTTCTCGATTTGTGAATTTGGATTACTCACTCCATAATTAACAAAGCCTCTCTTTTTAATAAGTCACTTCTTCATGATGACTTTGTCATATAATCTCTGTGCGTCAAAACTGATAAACTTTCTTCTATTAAAAACTATATACCTTGAAATATTTCTGGAATTGGAAGCAATGGAATTCAAAATTAAGAAGTTTTTGGACGTTGAAGTCAATTCTTAGGACTTTAAAAACACATCCCGGTGGTTATTGTGGAGCGAGATCCAACCAAAGTCTGCCAAAACCGTTCAGTACGTGGAAAATACTTGGGACGCCGTCGGCGCTCCCGATGGCACTGCCGGCGCCATGGTCCTTTCGTTCAGCGTCGTCGGCGCTAGAGGCCAAATTTATGTCGAAAATTTTTTGTTCAATTTGATTCAAAATTTTCCTCCAATACTAATATTTATATATATGTAAATTCATGTATGGGTTGCCTCTCACAAAACGCTTGGTTTAACATCGTCAGCCTGACATACCATTAATTTAGTTGAGTTGACTTAACATTAAAATTTCATTAAATTGGGGTATGTGTCCTTCATAATAATGTTTCAATCGATGCTCATTAACTTTAAATATTTTTCCAGCTTTATGATCCTTAATAATAACAATTCCATAATGATAGAGTTTAATCCCTTTAAATGGTCTTATCCATCTGAATTTCAATTTTCCTGGAAACAATCTCAATCTTGTATTATAAAATAAAACTTCTTGTCCATGTTAAAACTTTTTATTAATAATATTGTGATCATGTCATATTTTTATTTTCTCCTTATAGATTTTTGCATTATCATATGTTTCATTATTATCATATGTTTGCATTATCATATGTTTCATTTTTTATCTCCTCAAGTTCATTGAGTTGCAATAATCCTTTCTCACCAACATCTTTTAGATTAAAATCAAATTACTTAATAGCCCAATATGTTTTATGCTCCAATTTTACTCGTTAGTGGCATGTTTTTTTTAAAAAATAAATCTTTATGGGGACATTTCTATAGGAGTCTTATAAGTAGTTTTGTATGCTCATAATGCAGTATATAATTCTATAGGAGTCTTATAAGTAGTTTTAAACACTAAGATTGAATTGGGAATTTTTAGTCTGTCACCCTAGAAATCTCTAATTCTACACCCAACAAAGTATATTTCTCTATTTATTTGCACTTAATTTTATGAATGAAATACTCCTTCATGGACTTAACTATGATTCTCACTCAGTTGTAGAACTCATACTCCATTTCCCGGATCATATGTTTTACAACATATTTTATCAATTCAATTGGTCAGATCAAAAAGTAAATTAAGAGCGTAGTTGAAAAATCAACACAAATTTTTTTAAATTTTAACATTGGCACATCCACATTATCTCTTCATTTCACCATATCTCAGAGTAGGGAGAAAGATAAATGAATCTACTCAAAATTCATGAGAAAGATACAATAAAACACATATTTCCATAAATAAAAGAAAGTTCATACAACAATAATAAACAAACAGCACTTATCTGAAACACTTTCTCAAAATAAATCATTTGTAGTTTCTCTTAGGAAATGTAGGAAGAAGAAATCTCTCACTTCTCTTCCACTTCTCTTCCTCTCCAACACTTTTCCAACACTTTTTAGAGAAGAAGTCACACTTAAACTCACCACAAAAACTAAAACTATAAAAATAATAAGTAACTAATGGTGTAGAATGGCGTGGAATGTAGGTGTGTGAAGAGGAAAATTGAAATGAGTGGAAGAAGTTGAAATGGTGCGAGGGGGGAGGGGGGTTATGATCAAATTTTGGCTCTAAATAGATCTTAGGTAGGTTCTCCAATAGGTGCATCCAAAAACTCTTCAAAAAGCATTCAAATTTGTCGAATCTTCTAGAAACAGGTCTTCCACCAACACTGGCGTTATCGACGCCCATCCCGGCGGCGTCGGTGTCATAGGCCCGTAATTAAATCTCAAGTCTCTGTCAAATGGCGCCGTCGACGCCCAGTCTGGTTCCATCGGTGCTGAACAAATTTTTAACTTCTCCAATTTTGCTCCAAATTCAATCATTTTTTGCTTCCTTTTTGTTCCAAGTCCTCAAAATCAACAACCTTCAATAAAACATATAAAATACCTTCCATTAAAGTGTAATATCACCAAAAATAAGTATAAAATATGGGTCTAAAAATGTATATATTTTTTGTGTATCAATTCCCAAGGGACAACATATCATTCAACAGTTCGATTTTGTCTGGGTTAGCTTTTTTAGCTTTGAGAATTATGAGATAAGGTAGGAACTTGCCAGTTGAGGCTTTGAGTGTGCATTTTAGAGGATTTAGCTTCATATTATATTTTTTTTAGATTTTGGTACATTTATTTTAAGTCCTTTATATGTTGCTCAACCAATCAATTTTTCACTAGGACATCATCCACATTGACTTCAATATTTGTCCCTTCTAATTGGTAAATATTACATCCATCAAGCGTAGGTACATTGCTCAAGTATTTTTAAACCCAAATGACATTACATTATAAGAGAGAACACCATCAATAGTCATGAAAGCATTCTTCTCTGCATCGACCAAATGCATCTTTATTTTGGTGATACTCTAAGAAGACATTCAATAAACTCATCATGGAGTGACCCACAGCTAAATCCACGAGGGCATCGATCCTCGACAAAGGATAGTGGTCTTTCAGGCAAGTGACTTTCAGGTTCATGAATTTTAAGCACATCTACAATTTTTCATTGTAATTATGAACCATAACAACAATTGAGAACTATGTGGGGGTACTGAACCTTCCTGATATAGCATGCTAGCATGCTCTTTCAACTTTAATACCTCTTCTTTCTTGGTCCCGACCAGTGCTATCGCTATGTTCCTAATCCTCTACTTTATTGGTTAGATACGGTACTTATGTTGAAGCGGTGGTAGGCAACGTCAAATGATATTCTTGAAGTATTTGTGGAGGACCAAGTGAAGATGTCATAATGTTTTAGAAGCGTCTGGACTAACAGTTTTTTATGCCTCTCGGTAAAGTTTTCACTCAAAAAAAAAGTTTTAGGGTCTGTTTGGAGCAACTACAGCTTATTAATAAGTTGTTGATAAACAGTTGATCCAGATAAGTGATACACCTAAATAATATGTAGTTTTAAGTATATATTTATGCTTTAAGGAATGGTATTTTCATGTTTTTGTTGCAGGTACATCAATTTTAGGCATTTGGAGCAAAAATAACAAAAAGATCAAAATTTGGAGCCAAAACGATGAATTTTGAATTCCCGTGCGAGATGCGCCAGATTGGCGCATGATTCCCTAGAGTGACACCGGATGCGCCAAAACTCAGAACAATGCGGTCTTCAGTAAACTGGCGCATGATGTGTTAGATCGGTGTCAGATGCACCATTTGACAAAGAGTTGGTGCATGATGCACCATATTTGGCGCCGGATATACCAGAGACGACTTTTTGCAAATTAATGTGATTCAAGACAAATTTTGAGCGAGTTTTCGAAGGGACACTTGTTCTAAACACCCCTTAGAGTGATTCAATGCCTCTAGAAACTTTGGAAGGTTCTTTTATGAATGGATATGTCTCTTGGATCAATGGACATGTCTTTTGAATTCAAAAGAGTTTACTTTTGGATAGAATTTTGGAGGGAAATTTGAATTCTTTTTGAAGAGATGCAGCCTTTGATAAAAGAGAGGGGAAGTCTAGGGATTAAAGAGAGGGCTTTTGGGTGTTAGTTGAAGTGACGTGAAGCGACAAGGAGAGTTAGAGAGAGAAAGTCAAGGGCTTGGAGATTTTCTTCAAGGATTGTAAGAGGAGAGGGAAGGTGAGAGATTTCTTCTTCATTACACTTCTAAGAGAAATTTGAGAGTGCTTGTAAAAAGAGAAAGGATTGGAGAGAACTTCTAAGGATTTACTTGGGAAGGATTGTGAGATAAGTTGTGTCTTTTATTTCTTTTATTTTATAAACTTATTTTTATATATGAAATCTGTGATTTATTGTATCTTTCTCATGAATTCTGAGTAGTCTTCTTTTTTCTTCTCCCCACTTTGAGATATGATTTTGTGAATAATTGATTTTATTTTATATGATTTTAAATGTCAATAATTTGTGAAGATTTGAACTCTTATATTGATTTACTTGTCGATCTGGCCAATTGAATTGTTTAAATGTGTTGAGAAACATATGTTTCGAAAGGGCTTTGATTTCGACAACATGGAGAGAATCGCATTTAATTTCATGGAATAGTATTTCATCCATGAAATTGGGTGCAAATAAATAGGGAAATATACTTTGTTGGATACAGAATTAGAGATTTTAAGGTGACATATTAAAATACCCAACTTGGTCCAATTGATTGGACACTGATGCGAGATTGTTAGCCCTCAGGTGACGGAGTAGTTGGAGCTCTGAAGTGGCAATCAGTATCCTCCCAACCAAATCACAGAATTATGGACCAAACTCTGGATTAATCAATGCTCTTTATGAACTCGGAAGAGGGTAAAGAATAAAATTACTCATAAAGAGGAATGATGTTTTCTTAAATTTGAACTTTCATCACAAAAACTTAATTTAATTTTCTTAAGTTTACTTTTGAAAGTTTAGAATTTTGTTTAGTTAACTTTGTCTTTCAACTGCATTTTAATTAGCATTCACTTGTTACTTAATATTCAAACTTCACACTTTATTTTTTGTGTAGTTTTAAAAATTATACTTTACATTATAATCTTAAGAACTTATTTATAGACATTTCTAACTTCCCTGTGGGATTGATATCTAGAACTACATTAGAGCCTTTTATTACTTGAGCGATACATATACTTATGTTATTTTTAAAGGGAATTTGAGAGTTTAAAGATTTTAAAAAAATATAACTATTTTAACTAAAGTTGTTTTGTTGGGATTAATTTGCATATTTGCTATTGTATCTGTCGTGTGTATTTTGTAATATTGAAAAATATTTACAAAATTAACACACTAAATCCACCCGAATCAATAAGTTGTTTATCATCAGTTAATCCGGATAAGCTAGTTGGTTGTTTAGTTTTTGTTGTTGGAAAATAATTGTTTTGCAATTATCTTTAGATAAATGATTATTCTGCCCCTATGTAGCAATGTTGTTCGCAACAGAACAATCATAACAATATATTTGATTCTTGAGAAACAAAAAAGACTTCAAAACAATACAAAAAATAAGATACAGACCTCACTTAACAGTGAGTATCAAGTTTGATAAAAAAAACTATTAAAATTATAATTAAAAATGTGATAATATTAACTTTAAAATCCAGACCGCGTATGCCACGAGCTACATCATCCTCCATAGATACCATCCAACCCCAATCACTATCAGAGTGGAATTTATTAGATTGTCTTCTCACCGAAAGATGCCACGCTTCTCTGTGATGCTCCATAGACACTTGTAGAACTATCTCCCGTAGCTATGTGTTAGACATAACGTCAGTAGGGAAGTATGTTGTCCGCAGTGGTAGAGCACTCGTCGGAAGGTCACTGAAATCCTGGAGCTCATCTTTTTTGAATGATTTAAATGATAATTCGTTACTCAGAACAAAAGCTGAAATTGTTTAAAGAAGTAATTAATTACAATTTTTTTGCAGGCGTGAGGTCTCAAAGAACAAAGTATATCAACCAACAAATCTGTCACTGCAAGAAGATAACAGATCTTGTAAGAAAAGGGTTCTTGGTTTCATTTTGCTCACTCAATACCAAACTCGTGTGCGTTACATATGCATATTACCAAAATAGGGTCATTTAGAAGTACATCAAAGACCTTGACATTGAAAAGAAGAGAGGAACTTCTTTGCATATATCAGGAATTCACATGTGACACCAACCAACAACGACTAGCAGACCATTCAGAGGAACCCAAAAGGTCGAACGACTCATCATAGACCTCACGAACCCATAAAAAAAAGAACGAAAGCAATTCAAATGAAGAAAAAATAATTACAAATATCATAAAACTCACAATATCTTAAATATAAATAATACATGAAACATAAAACAAGCAGGAACTTTATTAAATAAATAAGAAGCGTCCAATTAATAACAAAAAATGGTGTCTGTGATCCGCTCTCACAATTCAACCATTTCTGCTGCACCCTCGTCATCCTGGGTGTAACCTTCATGTGACTCTGCCTCTGGCTGTGTTATATGTTATCCTACATGAAATTCAAATGGATCTATTATCCTTTGAAGCATCTATTGTCCATTTCACTGGATCCCAACCCAAGCCCGTGGATCTCTGTTTTAGTTCCTTCCATAAATTTCAATCATTCTTCAACAGATCTCACTTGTTCTTAAATTATAACCTGTCGTACACTCCTCTTGTCAGTTCGTTGAACATCTTCATAATATTTTGCCACTCTTCTTTGTTAAAATAGGTGATGGATCTATTTCTCATCTCAATCTCCTTAAGACGCATGTCACAAAATATGACCGTGACTTCCCTATCCCACATGACTGATGATCCAACTTCGTTGGGTTTAACCATTGCTTTACTAATAAAGAGAAGGCAAAACATTAATATTCCACAATAAAATTAAATGCAAGACACCGTCAGCACTAATCAAACACTGATGAAACACCCTAACCACAACCTAACACAACATAGAGCCACACACACACCCACAACCCCAACACAATCATCAGCCAACCAAGCCCACTCACACACCCACAAACACGACACACATAACACAAACCTACAACCCCAACACAACACACAACAACACACACCCTAAACCCAACACAACTACTACACACACAAAGCACCACACAAACAGGTCAACATAACACACACCCATGCACACACCCTAAACCCAACCACATAGCACACATCCTAAACCCAACACGACATATATCACACACCCACAACCACCACCCAACCAAGCCCCACACAACACACAACCACAACACACATCTACGACCATGACACAACACATAGCCACACTCCCACCCTAAACCCAACACAACCACCCACACACATAGCACCACACAAACAAAACAACCCACCACAATACACATCCACACACACACCCTAAACCCAACCTCATAACACACATCGTAAACCCAACACAATACATAGCACACACACAACCCCAACACAACCACCACCCAACCAAACCCCACACAACACACAATCATACACACATCCACAACCACAACACACATAGCACACATCTACAACCCCAACACATCACAAAACCACACACACACACACACTAAACCCAACACAACCACCACCCAACCAAGCCCCACACAAAGAACCCAACACAACACAAACCATAACAAAGAGCACCCAAGGCCAACCACACACACACACACCATAGCCAAATACATCAGAATTATATGCTATACATGTAAATTTTATGCCCATAACCAAATACAACAACCATATACGACCACACACACACCCACAACCAAATATAGACACCATATAGATGCCCACAAACCACACAGTCACCACCCAAGGCCAATACAACACATAACACACACACAATCTCAACACAACCACCACCCAACCAAGCCCCACAAAAACAACATTGCACAACTCAAACCACAAAACTAGGCACCCAAGGCTAACCACACATAACCACACACACACCCACAACCAAATACATTATGCTGGACATGTAAAATTTTAAGCCCACAGTCAACTACAACCATCATGTACAACCACACACACTCCCACAACTAAATACGACCACCATAATAATGCCACAAACCACACAACCACCACTGAAGGCAACCATAACAAAACCATAACACAAATAGCCAATCACAATGGAGAATCACACAAAGTCACATGATACAACCTCATTCACCCCAATTCATTTTTACCCATCCTCCAAAGTATCCAAAAATTGAAAAATCTCACAAAGGAATTTCATGAGAAAAACCACAAAGAGATGACCATTCCATTGAGAAATCGATACAAATTGCATCTAGAAAAACATTCCATTGAAATTTTTTGCAGAGCAAAGCAACCAAAGGTCGGAGGGAGAAGGAAGGGGTGAAAGACACTGCTAATCGTGAGAAAGGAGCAACCGAGTGAGAGAGGCGAGCGAGAAGTTATTTAAGACAGAACATGGGTAGTGCGTTCAGACGGATCGACAAAAGGGCACAAATATCATAAACGAAGTTTAGGACACATGTCATAAAGTCAATCTCACATATGCACTTAATAAACGAATCAAAACGGAGGTTCCGGATAAGCAGTCTAAATGCACAATTCAAATTCCCTTGGACCTTTTCATAAATAAACCATACTCTAAACTCTAAACCCTAGACTTATTTATAAGCTGCCCCCAAACTGCAAGGTTAGGTCCGCCGGCGAGTACGTGTCCCTGTTCTCCGTATCTTGCATCCTGATTTTGAAGTATTTAGCTATCCTCAAAAACCATAGAAAAACTGAGATCTTTCTACCTTGGCTCTTTACATGCGTTAAACCTCTAGGCTTTCCACCAACATGGCGGTACACTTCAAGTTTCGAAGCTCGGTCGCCTTCGATTCCATCGACCTTGGCGGTCGCCCCTCCATCTCTGTCCGCGACCTCCGTGCGAAGATCGCCGACCTCAAGAAACTCAGGACTTGTGCTGATTTCGATCTCGTTCTTGCCGATGCCGATACTGGCCAAGGTTTGTCTAGCCACGCGCTTCTTGTATACCCTCCTCATTTCAATTTCTTCTTAATGTGATTGTTTTTATCCTCTCACAATTCATTCCAGTCTTTGAGAATGAGTACTTCCAGATTCCGTTGGGTGCTAGCGTAGTCATCAAGCGAGTGCCAACAGGAAGAGATGCGACTAATGATCAGTAAGTTGGTCTCACTTTGTCATTGTTTCATTGTAGTTTTTGCTTTTTATGGTTATTCTTTGCTGCATTGTTGGTATTCGTTGTTGCATAGGGATGTAATTGCTGCTACTGCGGGAAAATCGGGAGGATATATTGGAACGCTCTCACTCTCAAATTCCGAGGTATTACTTGTTTCATAGGTTTTGTTGGCAAAAAAATACGGTCCCTATTTGTTAACCGTTTCTTTTTCTTTTAAAATGTAGGAGAACTCATTCCTTTGTTATGTGCGCATCATTAAATTCGTTGCATTCTTTCTTGCCTCTTTGTAGCATGAAATGCATCATTGACATGCTTAGGGCCAGTTTGGTTGATTTAACAAGGATTTAATAAATTCTGTATTATAAACCCTGAGAGTTTTTTGGTTGCCCATATCTTAAATCATGTCAAATCTCGTGGTTGTTTCGTTTCATTTTGGCAGGTTTTGTGAATTTAAAGGGATTTAGAAGGTATTGTGAATCAAAACCATTCAAAACGATAAAATATCAAATAATTATGCTAATTTACCAAATCAGGATACTTAATTTAAGGTCTTTAACATACATATTTCATTAAAAAAAATTGCAACAATATCTACATAAATTTCAAGTTTATTTATTTACTCAGTAGAATAATTAATAGAATCTCATAATTATAAGCATGACAATGATTTCAAACATTAGAAAAATCATAGAGCAATGTTTTGTTCTGTAGTATTTAGTTAAACAATATTGGTACAGTAAACTCATCACAAAAGGTGCAATCATAGTAGCACATGAACCCATATTGTCACAGTGCACATGCCAAACATCCTAATGTAAACAAAATTTGGAAGTTATAATAGAAATAATTCATGGAATAGTTGCAACTTGCACCAACGCCTCCAACCATCTTCCCCCATAAGGCGTGTTAGCTTGATGGCTTGTACTTGGCCATTTATTTCCCTCCAATAACCTAGGGGCCTTTATTAGCGTGTGTATGCTTAGGTACATTGATTCTTTGGATGATTTTCTTCCCAAGTACCCCAGCTTCACCCTACAAAGGCAATTTAGTATTTTATTTTCTTTAAGAAATTATGTGCTTAAAAGATCATAAATTGTTTGGTTGAATGAAGGGATGTAATGGTGAAACAACTTTAAACATAGGCATTTAGTAGTAGTGTAATTTATACTGAGAAAATGGTAATTAATATGACAACAATTGAATAGTTGAAGTAATAATTATATACAGTTAGTAATGCTAAATTATATTATTAAATTAATACTACCTAGACATTTTCATTTGTAGGCAACCAAATTTGTTGAACTCTTTTATGACATATTCTTTAAATGCACATATTTTATCAAAAAATTGAAACACTCTATCAAACCTTAGTTAATTCCTTAGGTTAAAAAAAATATATAATGAAGGAGGACGACCTAGTCAAACTCAATTTTTATTGACACCCATCCCGACTTGTACTCGGCAGGATCAAGTGGTAAATTAGTCATACTAAATCGTCAAAAAATAAATTTTAATATTTTAATTCATCAACTAATTCTTTGATATCAAACATAAATCATAAAATGTGCATAAACAATCCTCAAAAAAAATACCAAGCTTCTAAAAGTGCTTAAATATGAAATCATACGTATTCTAAAAGTCATTTATAATCATCCAAAATTTTAATTTAAAAGTTTTACAAAAGAGCAACTCTCTCACTCACTGAAAAGTAACATTATAGTATCTGGTAAGTTACACGTTTAGTGAGATAAACAATGTTAGAATAAGATTCAAATATATAATAAAAATAATTGGGCATTGTAATAGTGATTAATATGAGCAGTAACAGTAGTACTGAATAAACATGATTTGATACTCAAATAGTAAAGTGAATATGCTTATAAATAATAGATGCATTAGTTGTATTAAGTAAATAAAATTATTACTGATAAGTCATTTAAGGCACTATGCTATGGGATGTTATATTTCTTTTTGCTTTATATTTTCATTCTTATTCTCAATATTCTCTATTTTAGAAATGTCATATTGTGTATGCTTAGCTTTGATATATTTCATTTTATTGGATCACCATTCAACCTATTGACAATGATAATTATTGATAAAGATTAATTTTCCCAACTTCACACTATCAAAGATCCCCTAATATCAATTAGTCCGCTCCAATATTAATATGAAACGTCAAATATTTAATCATTTCCTTATTTAGGCTCATATTGTCAGACTTTTGCCTTCCCTACATAGATCATCATTAAAGTTTTCTCTCTATAACAACATACTTTACATTTCTTCAATCATTTTTACCTATTATAATAATTTTTATCTGGATTTATTACAAAATCTGAATGTATCTACAGTCAATTATTTTATTAATGTGCACAATAAATTAAATGTGATAGATATTAATAAAAAAATTATACCTAATGTTATAATTTTGAAATTAGAAGTATGCAGATGTATTTACATATATAAATCATACTAACAATAATATTTATGCTCAAAATATGAGAATTCCTAAATGCAACCACATAATAAATGAATTTATTAATGTGCATTAGCAAGTGATGATCATATAAATGTTATATTTATTATGTTAGATTTCTTTTTGCTTTATATTTTCATTCTTATTCTCAATATTCTCTATTTTAGAAATGTCATATTGTATATGCTTAGCTTTGATATATTTCATTTTATTGGATCACTATTCAACCTATTGACAATGATAATTATTGATAAAGATTAATTTTCCCAACTTCACACTATCAAAGATCCCCTAATATCAATTAGTCCGCTCCAATATTAATATGAAAAATCAAATATTTAATCATTTCCTTATTTATGCTCATATTGTCAGACTTTTGCCTTCCCTACATAGATCATCATTAAAATTTTCTATCTATAACAACATACTTTACATTTCTTCAATCATTTTTACCTATTATAATCATTTTTATCTGGATTTATTACAAAATCTGAATGTATCTACAGGCAATTATTTTATTAATGTGCACAATAAATTAAATGTGATAGATATTAATAAAAAAAATTATGCCTAATGTTATAATTTTGAAATTAGAAGTATGCAGATGTATTTACATATATAAATCAGACTAACAATAATATTTATGCTCAATATGTGAGAATTCCTAAATGCAACCACATAATAAATGAATTTATTAATGTGCATTAGCAAGTGATGATCATATAGAGCATTTTGCTTCTTAATTTTGCATTTAAATATCTCATTTAAGTGGTTTGGTTAGTGTAGTGATGAATGTCTTTCCTACATTTGCCTCGAACTCGCTGCCTTGCATAAACAATTAGGATTTAAAATTTTCCTTCAGTTTTTATCAATTTCTTAAATTAAATTAAATTCAACACATTTATAATCTCAATTGCATTTATACCTCAAATTGACTTGGCCTAGTTTCTCCTTTATTTATCTCTTTTCAAAATTTCCTTTTTCTGAAATGCAAAAGATGACACCTATGCAGGCTCGACAACAGTGAATTGGAAAGAATCGTGAGTAATTACTGAGGTTTATTGAAATAAAATGAAGTAGTTTTCTATAAGCATGTGTGCGCACACATTTATATGTTTTATACACATAATTACCCTCTCCAACACCTCCAATTCCTCCCCACAACTGCTACCAGAGAGCAGATACTCTCAGTTTCACCTAGCTAATGTGAAAAATGGGAATTTAGAAAGGAATTACAAGGAATTTTTAGGGTTAAATGATATTAATTATATGAATTTATATGAATATACACGTCTGTTTAATTTATCATACCTCAAAACCCCCTTAATTTCCTTTAAAGCTTTGGTTATTTGCTTCCCATGCCTAACCCGAGAGCTTTCACTCTCTCTGTTTTGCGCCACAGCCTCCGCTTTGCTTCCACCTCCTGCCACAGTACCCAGGTTGCGGATAGTGAGTAGAAAACCGAAGGATGGATGGGCTGTGGGAAGGAAAAACTGAGAGAAATGGTGAGGGAATGGATATTTAACTTTAGTTTTATACATAATAATAAAAATCTGAATTCATTTTATTGAATGAATCCCAACTGTCCCACCTATGCATGTCGTTTTAAGTGGAATGCCATCCATTACAGTGTGATTTCTCTGTGAACAGTGATTACGTTAGGAAACAGTCAAATGAAAGTGGAATTGCTTAATTTTATTGATTTTTTTTATAAATTTAAACACGTTAATAATTATATATACATCTATATGTCAATTTGATTAGAATAAGGTGTAGAACTTTATAAAAATAGTTTGGATGATTTTCAAGGTATACGAAAAATGAGGTATATTTTAAAATTATATTTTAGTTTACCATTTTGATCATCTTGGGTATTACACACCTACCGGACAATTTCATGTATATAATCTAATCGATCACATTTGCACTTAATGCATCTAACAGTACTAGCATACCCTTGTTGGTTAATGTGGTATTGTGTTTTAACTTAGACATACAATCATACATTGTGTATGGTATTTTTTAATAATTTTATTTCTTAAACATACTAGTGCAATCATTGATTGCATCAAATGGCTTCTTATTTATTCCTTGCTTACCTTAGACCAGTTACGTTGGATAGAATGTTCATTAGTTGTTGCCTTCTTGATCCAACGCCTCCATTTTCATAACTTGATTTGGCCCATATAATAAAAGATGGACATTTATGGGTACCGAACTAGATTGTATTTTAAATACACTCTCTTAAGTATTTATGAATTGGGACCAATAGGATTTTTATCTTGAATATTAATCCCATGTATTTCAAGAAATGCTCCTCTGCATTTTTTAGATTCTCTTCAATTAAAGGCTCAATTGGTGTAGGTTTGCTATTGTGGTTCATGATGATGAGTTGCACTTGCAAAATTTCTAATTATAATATAATCTCTTCTCATCCTATCGATCACATTATATTATGAATAAATTTTAATGGATAATAGGCGATGGCTAGGTTCTTCTCCATTGTAAATTAGATGTATGTGTAACAAATCATAAATAGTTCGCATCTTTTATGATTTAGATGGCTCTTTGGAAAAAAAATGTAAGTTTACTCATGGATTAATAAATGTGCAAATAATTTTTAGTAGGGATAATTTGCAACAGTGCAAGTTAAAAAATTGAAGTAGGCAGTGATGCTGGAGCTCCCGCGACAATAGCGGTGACTTGCTTTGTACCTAGACCGAATCGGTCTAGATTTTTTTATTATTATTGTGGAATCGACTGGTCCTCTTGGGACATTCATAGTTATCCTTTACTATTTATTTGCTTTTCTGATGTTTTAGGTTTATTTTTTGTGTGTTTTGTATTGGGACATCCCCAATGTCTCTTTTTTTATTTTGAAGGCTATATCCTAGGGTTCTAGATGGTGCTTCAACTTTTTTTGGTCTTCGGGTTGTATCTTCCCTATACCCTTTCACGTCCCTCTTGCTTCACTGTCACGCCTCCCTACTTGTTGCAAGCCCCTTCCGACAACAACCCTTTTACTATTTTCCTACAGATTTCCTCCGCTCCGCCCTTCCTTCTGCCATTGCTGTTTCAGCCCTCCATCTTCACTACCGTTGCTGTTCAACCCTTCCTCTTTGCTCATTTCAAACCTCCATCCTTGCTTCCATCATGCCGAACAACCCTTCCACATTGCTCCGTGCTGTTTGCTTGTTGTCTGACACCGGGGAAACATTCACTTTGCTTTTTTTTTGTTTGCTAACTACCTTCTACACTCCTATACACCTTCCAAACTCTCGCCATCCACGACCGCCATCCCTGAATCTACCCCCTAGCTTGAATTTTTGTTGCCAATTGTTACAATTTCAGTCTTTCGTGAGTTGGTTATAAAATTTTATTTGAATTCAACAATAATATTTATTTTCTTATTGTTGTTTGGCTTAACTTTAGTATTATTTGGTTTCAGAACTAGCCTAACCCAAGTCTTATCCCAGGATTTTTAGCATTCACTATACCCACTTCTACCGTCACCCAAAATTTTTTTTTTACCCTGCATCACCTTTGCACACCTCCTTTCACTTACCCGCCCATATCCTAATTATGCTGCTGCTTGGTAATTGCAGAACTTGATCATGAGTTTATCATGGAAGAGTTATAGCGACAACTTTGCCGAGTGCTACAATGACTTGATGACATTAAAGGAAGGACCCATGGAGTGGTTATCAACGAGCTTGGTAGCAAGATCCGAAGAGGAGAGGGATGATACCCGAATCCCTTTCGTAAGGACGATTCATATGGAGAAGAAGAGAGACCATGAGGCTTTGGGTTGTAATATTAGATGAGACTGATAGATGAAGTGCCTGTTAGAAGATAAAAATATGAAGTAACTGTTAGAAGATACAAAGATGAAGTGTCTGTTGGAGTAAAATTGGATATATTGAATTTCAAGGGGAGAATGAATATGAATGATTTTATAAAGTGGTTGCATACCTTCAAGAGGGTGTTCAAATACAAGAAGGTGCCAGTGAATGGAAAGCTAAACTAGTTGCTATCAAGCTGAAGAAGACCATCTCGTTGTGGTAGGAGAACCTGAAGGGGAGAGAAATAGATAAGGACGAAACAAGATTACCACCTGTGAGAAGATGACGAGAGAGTTGCAGCAATAATGCTTGCTCCCACACTACAACTAGGATATTTTATTGAGGCTCCAATGTTTACAGTCGAGGGACCTATCAGTGGAGGAGTGCATTATAGTGTTTATGCAATTTAAGTTGAAATGTGATTTGACGGAGCTAGAGAAGCACATGATAGCCAGATATTTGGGAGACTAGAAGCCAACCAACAACGTGATTTAACTACAGCCTTATTGGTCTTTGGGTGACGTTTAGACCCTGTTACTGAAGGTGGAGATACAATAGAAGGAGAGTTGGCACTAACCGTCATTTTGATATCCACTCACAGCTGAATACATCAGTAGGAGCACGCCTGAGAGAGTTGAGAAGACCAGGAAGAAGAAGAGAGCCACCCAGGATAAGAAGAAAACCTGAGAAGAGCAGCACTCCCACTACATTCCAAACCATAAATATTTCAGATGCTATGAATTAGGGTGATTTTATAAAGTGGCTTCAGACCTTCGAGAGGGTGTTCAAATACAAGGAGGTGCCAGTGAAAGGAAAGCTAAACTAGTTGCTATCAAGTTGAAGAAGACCATCTCGTTGTGGTAGGAGAATCTAAAGGGGAGAGAAATAGATAAGGTTGAAACAAAATTTCTACATGGGAAAAAATGAGAGAGTTGCGGCAATAATGCTTGCCACACACTATAACCAGGATATTTTCTTGAGGCTCCAATGTTTACAGTCAAGGGACCTATCAGTGGAGGAGTACACAATAGAGTTTATGCAATTTAAGCTGAAATGTGATTTGACAGAGCTAGAAGAACGCACGATAGCCAGGTATTTGGGAGACCTGAAGCCCACCGACAATGTGATTCAACTATAGCCTTATTGGTCTTTGGGTGACGTTCAGACCCTGTTACTGAAGGTGGAGAGACAATAGAAGCTAAATAGGCACCCACCGTCATTTAGACATCCACTCACAGTTGGAGACATCAGTAGGAGCACGACCGAGAGAGTTGAGAAGACTGGGAAGAAGGACAGAGCCACTCAGGATAAGAAGCCTGAGAAGAGTAGCACTCCCACTACATTCCCAACCATAAAATATTTTTGATGCCATGAATTTGGGCTCATCGCCTCCAATTGCACGACGAGTAGGGTTGTGTCCTTTATCGATCATGGTGCAATATAGAAACTTAGGGACGTGGAGGTAGCTGAAAAAAATTGGGAAGATCACCAACTTTTATCGATTGAGGGCGAGATGCTTTTGGTTCGACGAGTTTTATAGACTAAAGCTACGATCGATCAACAGCGGCTTCACCACAACATATTCTACACTCGTTGCGCTGTAAAAGGAATACTATGCACTCATCGCCAATGGGGAAAGCAGCAAGAATGTGACATCGACACAGATGGTGGACAAGTTGAGCTTCATGACTCAGAGATACTCCCAATCATATTATTTTATGTGGTTGAGGAAGAAGAACAAAGTCATCATCGACAGGAGGGGTTTCGTAGAGTTTTTTATTTGGAATCAACTATACTGTCTGCCACTTTTTGTTAGGGAGACTGTGGCAGTTTGATTGCAAGACTTGGCATGATGGGTAGATGAACGCCTATTCCTTCATCAAGCATGGCAAACACATCGTCCTTCTACCTTCAATGTGGTCGACCTAATCCCATACCACAAGGCGACAAATGTTTTAATTGATGAAGACGAAGCTCCCCAAACCATGAGAGACTGAAGCGGGGCATATCCTACGCGAGAGCTCCTGCAACAGAAGCGGCGTCTCTCTTCATACTTGGATGAAACCAGTCCAGATTTTTACATTGTTGTGTAGTCGACCAATCCGCTTGGGCCACTCCTGATTATCCTATTACTATATATATTTTTTGCTTTGCTGATATTTTAGGTCTAGTTTTTGTATTTTTTGTATTGAGATAGCCGTGAATGTCTCTTTTTCTCTTCAAGGCCTGTAACATTGGATTACAGGTGTTGCTTCACCTTTATCTTGGTCTTCAGGTGGTGTGTATCTTCCTTATTTTCTTTCACGTCTATCCAGCTTCGCCGCCACACCTCCTTCATTGCTGCAGGCTGCCCCGACAATAGACATTTTGTTGTTTTCCTGCATATGTCCTCTGTCCCGCCCTTCCCCTCTTTAGTAACTACTGTTCTAGCCATCCACCTTCACTGCTGCTGCTGCTGTCCAGCCCATCCTCTTTGCTGCCACCCTCATTTCAGTCTCCATCCTTGCTGCCATCACCTCGGACATGCCTCCCACATCATTTCCCGCTGTTTGCTTGCTGTCTGGCATTGGGAAAACACTCACCTTTCTATTTTTTGCTTGCTAACAGCCTTTTCCATCCTTAGGCAACTTTCCAAACCCTCGCAGATCACCAGCACCACCCCTAGATCTACCCTGTAACTTGGGTTTGTATTGTCAATTATTGCAATTTCAGTTTTCCGTCGGTTGTATTTTTTTTTTTTGAATTTAATATTAATATTTGTTTTTTTATTATTTTTGACTTAACTCAGGTATCAGGCAGCTAACCTAAGATATGCGAGGGATTTCTAAGGCATTAGGGAAACTATCCAATCTTATCTTTGCAATTTACTTATTTATTTTGCATTGTAAGCCACCATTGTAGAAGTAAAAGATGAAGAAACATTTCTTTTTTATTCGCTTAAATGATAATTCCCTGTGGAGTCTATGGTTCATGCAAGATTTCAAGAAGACATGGGTATGACCCAAGAGAATCACAAAGTGATTACCACAGAGAAACACATAGTTAATTCTAGAGTGGACAACAAGTTGAGTACTTAGGAGGTTGATTATGTACGTAAGTGTCCATACATGATGTTAGAATCTATTTGATGAATTTAAAGGAGAGAGAGTCTATAAAAAGGTGCTTCAAATGAGAAAAGCAGGGTAGCTTTCTTTGTATTAAATTATTTTATGTAGGTATAATTTATTGCTTTGGTAGATTAGGTGTGCAACAAGTTTAGGAGTGGATAAATAGCAAAATTGTAATTTCAAATTAGGATAAGAAGGGCATTTATGTTGCGGGAATTAAGGAAACCACAATTTTCTCTACCCAATTCTCTCTAATTAATTATATATGGTTGTCCTCCTAAACAAGGTATCGAAGGAAATCTTTTGATTTAAGCTATGATTATTTATAATTTGACTAAATTTAAGAAAAAAAAAATATTACTGTTTTCTAGATTATTGCATTTTGTTTGTTTTGTGGATAGACAGGTTAGTTTTTTTTCTCTCATTAATATGATCTCCTAAAATGCAATAATTAAGCTTGAAGCAATTTACACCCTCTCTCTCTTTCTCTCTCTCTCATGATGTTCTCCAAAACCCTAAAAGGTGTAGTTCCCAAAAGCAAGGCCATCACCTTTTTTTGGATTAGATTTGGGAAGATCGTACTCAATAGAATCCCCATTCTGTTGCTGTTTTATTTTCTCGTTGATTTACTTAGTCTTTTGCATACTACCAATTCCATATCACTTTAATAAATTTGTGCTTTTGACAAACTTCATTCACTTCCTCTCAAATCTAATCACTCATCATTGGTAGATGATGCACCTTATCCTATATCCAACCATTTTTCTTAGAAAGCTGGCATCCAATATCGAAGTTAGTTTTCATATTCTTAAATTGTGTCACATCAATGAGTATAGGGTATGTTATGTTAAGAAAAATATTTAGTTTAGAACTCACAACATAATTCTCCCAAAATTCTTTTGGGAACGCTTCCTAGTTTGTAATGCTCCATTATTATTTCTTCAAATGCAACATTGTGTTTTTTAGTCTATTTAGGGATTCCTTAAAGTCCTTTTGGAACTAACCTTTATAATCTTGTTTGTTTTTCCTGCCAACCCATTCTAACTTATTGAACAATATAAATGCATAAAATTAAACATAACTGATTATCTAAAAACAGTGCTATGGTCACATATTAATTCTATAATTCTATAATTCATTCATTTATGAATCACAATAACTCGAGTCACTAAATAATATACTTTTGCATTAATAAAAAGCACTCTTAAATCAGGAAGGCAAGATTGAACCGAACCATATGGAAGTAGAGTTCTGAACTCTTACATAATTGTAACATGAAAATTCTTGGGTACTCTCTTTTGCAATCTTTCTCATTAATGAACGGTCACTAAAACACCCTTTGTTGCTTAACCCCGAGCTTGGATGATTTGGACATTCTTTAAGACCTATTAATTATTTCTGGCCACTTCCCCTCATTTTCAGCCTTGATAAATGCACTTGATGCTTTTTGTTTTCTTCTTTCAGAATACAAATAAACAAGAGTATTGAGTGCACTCATATATATAAGAGTGAGAATTGGTTATCCTAAATGGTAAAAGGATAAGGATCCAAATATTATGTAAAATAAACTTCAATAGAGCTCATCACAATGTCAACATTTTTTTTTTCGTGTTTAGCCATGAAGAGTAATTCCCCAAAATTTAGCAGTTGCAATACCTATAATCAATCGCTGTGGGAATAGTGAACCAATAGTTGGAGTATCTTTATTGGAGGAAATAGAGAGCCAACCAAAAAACTTGCCATAGAACAACAACAAATCCACCCAATTAAACCATTGTAGATAGTAGAGAACAAAAGTAGATGTCTATAGGAATACACATTATAGACGTGTTTAAACTGAATGAACTTGAAAAATTTGGAATTATGAAATTGGAACAACTAACATGAAAACTTAGAATGCTTGCATCTTTTGTTTCTGAGGAGTTTAAACTTTGACATTGACATTAATAGTGTTTACTAACCAATGAGGGATGGTCTTAGTCAATTTTGTACTTATGCTATTGAACGAGCATGATTATTATTCTCTAACAAAGCATATAAATATCCATCTAACCCTTTGTGGATAATGAATTTGTGTGGCCGGTGGACATTGTATAGTTAGTAAATCTTTTAATACTTGCTTTTCTGTATTTTTCTGACATCCATGGAAGTTTTTGTTGGCTTATTACTGATTGCCATTTGCAGAATTTTGAGAACAACAACTTTGACGACTTTGGTGTTGATTTATATTCCAATTTAGATGCTCCAATTCATTGCTATGCTGATCATATGGACCACATTAATATTGCTGTTAATAGAAAGAAGGATGTTTCCACCAGGTGCAAGTTGCAACTATTATCCTTTCCTTATATTAATGCAAGTTTGCTCATTAACAAATCTATCATGTTTTTATTGTTGGCTGATCTCTAATAATCCTTTTATTCTGAAGAAGTTAACTTGATCTTCAAACTAATACATAGTACATCAAGATCCATCCATCCATGCATACATACTATATACATAAATGTCTATATAATATATATGGCATTATCTTTTGTAGCATTCAATAGTTGTTCTTCATGGCCTAAGGTATTTATATAGGAGATTAAGCATCTTACCTATTGGTATGGTCCAAGGCACTTTCTAATCTTTAGCTGTGGCTTGCATCTCAATAGGCATGAGTACAACCATTGATATTGTGTCAGACAAGACTGATATTTTAGTTCATGAATAGAAGTTTTCTGAGCTACTCATGATAGAATTTATGTGAATGTGACTGCTCAAATAAAAGGCATTGTTATATAGGTTTTTTATGTAAATCTGTCTCTTGTCCATTAACTTGATTGCGTGCACGTTGGGGATAATTTTTTACCTTGTTAGCTGGTAGGCATTAAATGCAGATAAATTTCTTTGTTACGAGCTAAATACTCACTTCTAGTCATGTGTTCTTCTATCTTAAATTAAACATTCTTTTTGCTTGTGTAGATATTTTTGATTGAGTCCCTGTTATTTATCGTTTATCGCAATTATTCTTTTATTGAGCTGTTACACACGCTTTCAGATAACTTATTTATGTGTACAATTTAATGGATTAAGATGGCAAAGATGCCAGTGTTGTGGTGGGGCCCCCCATGGGGGTGAAGATGGTGGTGCTTTGTGCTGGCTGAAATCATTCAAGCTGCCTTGCTGTGCGATGCACCACTACTGCAGTAAACTCAGCTTTTAGTCTAGGACTAACATGTTGCTACAATGTTTTCCACATGACTATGCGCTTTATTAAATTTGCATGCTTGTTTTAATCATGATTTGATGGACATGCTTCATGCATAACCATATGACCTCGATATTTGGTTGTCTTGCTTTTTCTGGAAGCATTCAAACAATATTCTTTAAAATTTGCAATTTTAAACTATTCTTCTGAGAGCTGTACTTCGAAAATGCAAAAAATACTATATTTATATATATATATATATTTTGTTTTAGATTCTTGGAAGTACCCAAGCTTTGGGGTCAAAAACTTGATGGCAGCGATGTTAGTGAGGCCTTGTCCAACAGTGGGTATTGATTATGCAATTCAGAAATTTGTGTCTAACTCAAAAACCTTTTATGATTTGATATTACTTTTGCATGGGAAATCAGAAGTTGGTGAAAACTTCCGGAGGGAGTCTGATGTAGAAGAGAACCAAAAGGCAATGAACACAAATAGCAATGTTAACCTGAATAAGAAACTTTCCGAGTAAGAATAATTTTCTATTTCTTCTCATTCATCCTTTGTGATGATCATTGCACCGTGCATTTATACTTTTGGTATGGAGGCAGGGATATGCACTTTCAGGTGACATTTAATACAGATTTGCCAGCGGAGCTTAGGTGTTCGCTTTGCAATTCTATATTTAATGAGGCTGTAATGATACCCTGCTGCCAACATAGTTTTTGTAACAAATGTAAGTCATTTTTTGATTTATCTTCTGTAAGTTTATGCAGTTTGCTTTTCCAATCAACTTTATCTTTAAACTGGACATTCAAATTTTAAGCTGACTTTCATTTTGATTTTCTCTTGCATTTAAAAGCTAGTCTTGTTTTTTTTACCGTGTCGGGACACGAGCTATTTTCTTTTAAGATTGCATCTCTTGTTTGCTTGAATTTTCTTATTACTTTAGTTATTCATTTAATAGCCATAATTGTCATGATTGATTGTGATAATGAGTGATGCGATAAAATGCACGAGTAAACTTTAACAGAGAAACTACTGTTCCATCCAAATTAAGATTACTATGGGTCTGTTTGGGACAAGTGTTGATTATTTATAATCTGCTGATAAGTAGATTATTCTGATAATATGATAATCTGCAAATTATCAGAATAAGCTGACTTGCTGTTTTGGGAAACTTATTCGGAATAGCTTACTGACAGCTGTTGTTGGATAAATGACCATTTTGCCCCTGTTTAGTAAAACTCTTTGGAACAAAATTGTATGGGGAAAATAATAGATATAACAGAAGCCTCAAACTGTTATAGGTCAGGTCAAAAAAATAAAATACACTGCTCATTATCTCGTGTATCAAAAGGAATAAAATAAAGAAAAATACAATTACAAGTGAAATTAAAAATATTAAAATGTTCAATTTAAAACTTTGACGCCGTTTGTCCTCAACGACACTATCTTCCTGGGAAACCATCGTACCGCGATCACTATCGGTAGGGGAGTATGTTGGAATGTCGACCCAACAGAAGAAACCACATCGTGTAGTCAGATAACCGTAGAACTGTCGCTCACTGCTATGAGGCTGGCGTGACGTTAGTAAGGGAGCATGTAGTTCACAGTAACACAACACAACTCGAGATATCCAATCCTAGAGCTCATGGTGCTACTGAGATAAAACGACAAGAAAATCATTTGTCAGATCATAAAATTAAATTAAGTTTTAACAATAGAACTGAAATAAACGAAAATCGTAGAACTGTCTCAAATTCATTATATAATGAAATTCATACGAAATAAACCTACAGTCTAATAAATAAAGAAGTGTGACTGAATCAACATCTACATATAACATCTGCTATAGACTCCCTTAAACCAGTCATCTCTGCTATACATTCACTGTCGTGAGTTTCAAATTCAATCGACTCGATCTCATCCTCTGGTAATGATTGCTCCACGAGAGATTCTGAAGGTTCTGGAGACACATGCAGCTGATCGTCATCAGCCAAAGTGAAGTCCGTATCTGATTGAGAGGGATGTCGTCGGCCGAAGTTGTGAAGTGACATAATGGCCTCCACAATATGACCTGTATCATTTTATGGAAGGAGATGGGTTTAGTCACAAAACTACAAAAATATGGAATGTACAAAATGAGTGTAGTGAGTATCTCTATTTTCTCAACCCACCATTCATCGGGAGCATCAATTTTTCGTTTAACGGGATCCTAACCCAACCCGACGGATCCACATTTCAGCTCCTTCCAAAATTTCCACTTCTTCAATTGATTCTATTTGTTTTGAATTTGAGTCTGTTGTAATCCCTTCCAGTTAATTCTTTGAACCTTTTTGCAATATTTTGCCAATATTTCTTGTTGAAATTTGTGGTTGGCTTATTACCGAGTTCAATTTATGTAATACAGAGATTGCAAAAAACATTTGTAACTTCCTTATCCCACATAGCTGATGGACCCCCTTCGTTCATCATAGTCATTTTGGAACTATATGAAGAATTGATGGTTAAACAAAACAACATAACATATAATTTTGAAATTAATATAAAAGCAATTGAGTGATGCTCACATATGTGATTGGCGACATTTACAAACATATCACATTGTTCATACGAATTTGCATGTCTAACACAAAAATATTCAATTATATATATGTTTCATATATGTCCCTAGTGTATTCAGAAAATAATCACACCATATGAAACAAAATGATGCTTCACTAATTTGCAACACATCATGACCATTATCTCCACAATGCCAATGTACTCAACATTCTTCACCACCATCACAGGAAAGAAACATAAGATTATAAAGCTTGCACAACAATAAAGAGCAAGATCCAACATCTTTACCAGTCACAACCATGCCAAAAAAGTAAGATTTTAAGAATTCTCATAAAAGCCTCACTGTTGAAGAAATAGTAGAGCTCCAGAAAGGAATATTTATGAGGAAGAAGCACCCTTCATTGTCAGAAGCAATAGCTTTTTGACTAATCATATGTATAGACTACTAAGCAATAATTTGATGTTACCATATTCCATGCTTGCAATGTCATATGCATAATCTCCATTCCCAAGAATACAAGCATACCAAATTCTCAAATTCTCAAATTCTCACACAGGTATTGAGATTCATAATCTCCATTCCCAACCATACAAGGTATAGGTGTCATGAACATTGGCATCAACTGTCAGTGTTGGCTATTGAGAAGAAAGGACAGTAGAAAATGTTGCCAGTTCATTTTCTAGCACACACTATATAGAACTGCAAGCATTGCAATTACATACATACAATCCAATTCTTATATATTTACATGTGCAAAAACAAACGTTATTGTACTATATATGTTGCATGGGAGGAGTTCAATAATTTAACCCATCTCCCTTAGTGAAATAAAATGGCATTCATTTCCTTCTAAATAAAATGACATTCATTTCCTTCTAAAATGCAATTAAAAAAACTCTTCTCTTGCAAATTATTTTTTACTAGCAGAAGTTTTGCCCCCAAAAAACTGAAAAACAATAAACATCCGTAGAAAAGTTACAACCAATTCATTTTCACTTGGGACATAACTATGCTTGACATTCATGTGCTTGACATTCATGCTTCATTAACATTAATGTCAATAAATTGCTTGGAATATTAAAGCTAAGTTATTTTCCACTAGCAACACCATAATTCCATCACCCCTAAAATATATTAAAGCTTTGTGACATCTAAGGTTTATACACATAAATATGAAACTTTAGGTGTTAGTTGGATATATTTAAAGGAAGTGTGTGGTATACATTTCAATTCCCCACAAAACTTCCATTTCAAATCAAATAGCAATGTTTGAAGCTTGCAGCCACAAATTCCTCTACGTAATGCTTAAATAAAAGTGATGCTCACTGCATACCATACAAATAGAGTAGGACAATATTTTCATCAACTATTCAACCAAACTATCCAAAATCAAGGGGTATTTGCATGCATATAAGCCAATTACTATATATTCGCATACCTAACATCTGAAATTTTTTCTTAAAAACCCATTATACCACACAATCTTTCATATGACAATAAAATTACCATCATCTAACCTTTGGAAAGAGAAATAAACTCATTTAAAACCTAAAGTTTCATTTTTATGTGATGTCTTTAACCATCACAAGCAACCCACAAGAACTATTTTTTTTAGAGCCTGCAAAATTTCAGACAAAGGATCCCAATAATACGAAGGATAAAAAATTTCTCTACAGTTAAATACGAAGAAATAACACAAAGAAAGCCCTGTAACATGAAAGTTCAAAATCTTTTTCCCACTAATAGCATTGCCCAATGCATCCCAGTAATAGCATTGCCCAACTCACCATAATTCCATCACCCCTATAACATCACAGGCAACCACACAAATAACATTTTTCTACAGGGAAGAGGAGCTGTGCAAAACCATAAGGCATAAGAGAGATACCTGCAAAATTTCACACAACTTTCGATCCACCACCTAACGACCTGTTCATAACCTAAAGGCCACACAAGAAATGGGAGAGGAGGGGGTGCATGAGGTTGAGGGCCGAGAACAGGGGAGTTTGATCGTAGAGCTAGGGCAACGAAGAAGACGGGATCGAGGGGCTGAGGAGTAATAAGTTGAGGAAACGCAGAACGCGTGGTAAAGGGAGCGCAAACAATCTTTCGTGTTACAACGTAAACCCTTACGCGCGTTCCCCGACAAGAACTCACATGTTAGTGGCTGTATTACTTTGACTGTCCCTCCACTTAATCATGACTAACCTGTTTATTTTGTGCTAAGTGCTAGCGAAGTCTATTTTTTGTGGAAATCCTTTTTTTGTGGGATTCCAACGAAATTCAATTTCATAGACATTCGATTATATATGATAATAATAAATATTTCATTGCTTTATTTATAGTTTGTAGGAATATTTATATTTTTTGCCTTATTAATTTTTAAATTTTTTTTGTCGAAATGTTTTGTTGCTTTCTTGCTTGTAACTCTTGCTCCCCTTTACAATAAATATTGTTTGAATAAAGTATTTGTTAGGTTGAGGTATCAATTGTTTGACTAAAATATTGGCTGCTGTTTAATTCTCATCTTTCTCTCTGTCTCTCACTCTCTCTCCTTATTTTCTCTTCTCGATGAATCTGTTGGTTTGAACCTTTGTCTGATTATGTTGCTCTGAAAAAGGGAATTCAATAGGCTACACATTCAAGCAATACTTATCTCTTACAATATGATATAATTTTTTTCCCTTCTTCAATTCATGTTGTTGGATGCATTTTTGCATGATTTCTTATGTCATGATATTTTTGAAGGCATTACTTTGGCATTAATTAAGCAATCAAGTTGTCCGAAATGTTCTTCCACAAAATGCACCGTCAAGGACCTGTTGCCAAACTTGTCTCTTCGACAGGCAATTGAACATTTTCTCGATGCACAGAATTCCATTAATGTTTCATATAACAATCTTCCAATATATGCTCCTGGTGAGGTTTTCATTCATTATTATTTTTTTCATAAATGAGGTGGCTATGTGATTGCATCTTTTAAACCAAACAAAATTCAGATGGAGAATCTGGAATTCAAGCAAAAGAGGCATCATGTGCGGTGTCGGTACAACAACAAGAACTCACATGTCAGCCTTCTTCTACAACAGGGGTGGGGTCCAACCAGATTATTTCAGAACCTGCTCGTGACAGTAGGCACAATGTTATTTTTTGGTTTTATTTTTTATTTTAAAAGCATGATTTTGACTTTCTGAAGTAATCATCATTGTCATCGCCATCATCATCACCATTAGTTTTATGCCAAATATTGAGGCTGATTTCTGATGTAATTAGTATGTTAAATTTGTTTGGGAGAAGTTTCTAAGGATATAGCTGACATCCATGGTAGTGGTTCGACAAATTTTATTTGTGATGTTTTGGAAAAAGATAAAAGCATGCTAATTATAAATTTTTAAGTTTTTTGAGGAATACACTTTAATAAATTATATTGGAATTTTTATGTTTTAACTGTAAATTTTATCTTGGTGATTTGTAGTGATAGATTCGTTTCTGATTGTTCAATGTCTTTTTCTTTCAGGTTAATGTAATAGTTTTGCGGGAGACATTTTGTTAGATTATGAATCAGTGTTCTCCCTTGATCTTGCCATGAGCAAACAAGGCGGTTATCTTGCCCGGCTTATAGGTTGGGGAGGTGGTGAGTTAGGATTAGTGGGTGACGAAGTTGCTTTCTACCTATAGCATTAGAAACCACATATTTTGTTCTTCACATGCTTGCATTTCCAAATTATGTTAATGCCATTTTAGGGTATAAAAAATATGACTATTAAAGCAGGGTTGAAGTACTTGCTTGTGTTACAAATTAACTAGAAATAGTATGGAAAATGCATAAATTTGAAGCAATTAGGATCCTATAGAAAATTCATGTGAACATGGTCAAAATCGTTCTTGTAACGGTGGCATTTTTTTTTATCTAATGTGTCCAATTTGATCTCCGGACTTTCCTAAATGTTCCATTAATTTATCATACTGATCCAAAGTAATCCAAGAAAGGGACTATTTTGAATTGAAATTGAGAATTTAAGGGTTTAAATTGAATAAATTTATTGTCAGCGATTAAAATGGTGCCACACAAATAATCTTGATACCATTTTGATATTTTGTTTGTAGCTCTTAGATATAGTTCTTGTTTTTCAAATTTAATTGCATAGGTGCAAGGAAGGATATATACTAGCTTAAAACTTTTCAAGTGTTTTTGCTGAAGAGAAAACATATTTGCACTAAAAAAGTATGTTAAAGTTAGCATTTGTTATCAAATCTGTTAAAAATTGTAACAGTTTTTTAAAACTTTATAAAATCCTTATTTGAATTTTATAGAAGCAATTGCACGATGATAGACGTTACCCCCTTAGCAAAGCATAGCATAAAGTTGATAGTTTATTAGTTTTTTGGTATGGTAATTGTTTTTTAATGATTGTCAAACTTGTTATCCTTTTGTTGAAGGAATCTTTTTTAAAAATCATTTGCAATATACACACTATTGGGTTAACATGCATAATTAGGGTTAGGGATCCCTCGGTAAAATGAGGAGATATAATCTATGGTTAAATCAAAAGGAACATGAATATATTTTAGTAAAGCAAAGACTAAAGATTATATGGAATTCTCAGGTAAGTTTGCAAATTCTAATATGGAGGAGCAATGGTGAATCTCTTAGAGTAATGTAAGATTGATCATGTTTTGATTTTTTTAAAATATAATTTCTTAATACATCATATGTTAAGATGAAAGGTTTGTCCTGGACTTCTGCAGAAAATCTTACATAAGCTAGCGTACAGATCCAATAATAAATGAAAAAAGAAGGAATTTAAACATCTAATTTCATGTAGTTAGGAAATAAACTAAATGCGGTAATGTTAAATGATGAGTGGGGTTCATTTGGCTTTATTTATTTTGCATGCTTGTGTTTGTTTTCATATATGGCCCCGTTTGGAACAGCCGCACTGTTTGATAAATCCGTTCGGATTGAGTTTTAAAAACGGCGTATTTTTTTGTATAATAAACGCGGCCGCGGGATCAACCCCGCGGCCCGCGTTTGTTTGCGGTTTTTACCCCGCTGCCCTCGTCTCTCTCGTGCTGTGTCTCAGCTGCCTCTCGCGATCCCTTCTCTCTCGCTACCAAAATTATTGACTTCGTGAACAAACCTTTGCGATACATAACTGGGATGGCAACGAAGGGATCGCGACTTACAGAGACCACCGAAACTCCCATCTTTTTCATCCTTCCCGCACCGCTCCGACCAAAAACCATTGAAGAAGGTAATTACTTCTTTAATCTATTCCGGTGCTGAGGGATCCTCTTTCTGAATGCTTGTTCTTTACATTTTTTCGCTTCACTTTGCTAAATTTTACATTCTCCTTCAATAGGCTTTCTAATTAAGATGGTTCTTGCTGTGATTTGCGCCTTAAGTGAAAAAGGAAGGAGCTTTTATGAAACTAGGAAAGCGTTGTGTATGAAGTGAAACCAAATTTCTTCTTTTTGTGTTTCATCTTAAAGGCGTATTATAGATGGGCTTTGAGCAAGGATTTTTTATCAAAATTGGAGTTAGAGCTGAAGCGATCAGCGACGTCGCTCACAGATTGATAAAACCTTCTAACTTCATCGTCTCCCAAAAGGTATCAGAACTCCTCTCATCATTTCGTGTATCTCGAAAAAATATGGTTTTTTCAAAATCTCATCTTTTAGCAGATTACCCTAACGCTGACGAGTTGACCTTCAACATGCTCTATATCCTGTTGTCTCTGGGTTTTGAAATTTCTATAGTTATTAAGCTCATCTTTGCAATATATTGCATCATTATCTGCACCTTTTAGAGCTTACTAGTTCTTTGATCCTATTAGATTGATGACTTGCTCTAAGTGCTGAAACATGTGTTTTGATGCTCTATGTAGATAAAGTAATTGGGATGGCCAGGATGTCAGAACCTATTATGCAGCCATATTTGAACTGAAATCTTTTTTCGATTTTTTTTGTATAAATTCAGTTTTTTATTAGTGAAAAATATTTCTGCTTCGTTGAGACATATTGTTAGTTTGTATACCCATGTGAGAACCAGCAGGTAGGTGTTCTGCAACTTGCACTTTGCACACCATGGAAATTCTATTTTGGAAGAAAGCTTAGGTCCTGCAACAAATTGGGGAGAGGAAGAATTTTTTTTGTAAGTAGAAATAGATTCAAACAGGCATCCTGTAGGCTGTGTAGTTTTATATGTTCTTTTAAATTCTCCTTCGATATTGAAAATTGAAGGAAATAATCATTCTGTAAATGATTTTCTTGTGTTAGGGAACTGGAAATGAAAGCTGTTTATGTGGTCTGGAAAGGTTAGCTTGAGTGAGTGAATGAGTTATATCCATAGAGAAGTTTTAAAGCTGAAAAACAAAGTTATAGTGCTTATGAAAGTTGTTAAATAGAAGAAATTTTGTATGTTTTGTGTTAGGAATGGAGTTGTCAATGTTTAAAATAGCTTGGAGGATGCGACGATAGTGGTAGTAGAAAAATGAATTGACAGACACAAATTACATCGATGTTGATGTAGATTAACACAATGTCACATGCATGAAACATTAAGCAATTAATCAATTGTAGAGGCAAATTAGGCACAAGATCATAATAATCAAGATTTATTATATGATCCATAATAGTTTTGGAAGTTCAAGCTCTTCAATTTCTTAATAAGTCTTCTAGGTTAGGTTTTGACGGTATGGTTGGTCATTTTTAAAATTTTCTTAAGGATGAAGAAGCATAAATGTTTGAAATATTAGTTCAAAATTAAGATAGGATTCAAATTTGTTTGAATCTGTTGAGGTATCAAAATATAAAAAGTTTATGTAATTTGGTGAAATGTTGGGCACTTCAAGCACATGATTTGAAGTGTTTCATCTTTTTTTCTGTACTATTCTATATTGGTTTTTTTCTTCTGTAGTATCGAATATATTGCTAAGACAGTTCTGTTACAAACAACATTACCTAATAGGGACATAATTGTCATTTTCCACAAACAGCTGTAAATCAGTTGTTTTCAAATAACTGGCCTAAACAAACAGACGGCTTATCCGAATAAGCTGCTGAGCAATAACTTATCAGAATAAGCTGCTAATCTGGATAAGTTGGATAAGCTGCAGCAGCCCCAAACAAACCCAATTTCATTCTCATATTTAAAACTTTAGGCATCAATTTCTACTAAAAATGTTGGAGCATTTGTTCGTTTGTAAAGTTTGTCAATTCATGCGATGGCGAACAGAAAATGTGTCGAATTTAGCTTTGTAATTTTTAATGTATGTTGATCTTGGTTCAAGTTTCCTTGTGATTTTTATCCATAATTCATACAATTTTTAAGAAAACGTGAACTTCTAATGTAAATGAAAATCTTTCTTTTTAAAGAAAGCATTTCATTTGTATTTTAGTAATATATACAATCTAAAGCTAAAATAAAGAAATTAATCATTGTCATGAGCAATTCTAAACTATTTACACTTTTAATTATATTCCCTTGTTTTCTGTTAAGGGAAACTTCCTTTTCTCTTATCCCTTTACTAAAAGCATATGAGACTATTTCTAATATAGAAAAGATCCTATAGGATCTCTTCTAATTAGGTTACCCAATATCAAACTTCCTAACATACAACCATTATATTTAATACTTTCCATAACACTCCCCTCAAGCTTCTTAATAAATAGTGATCATGCCTACCTTGTTACAAATATAAGTGACTTTAGCTCCATTAAAGTTTTTTTGTGAAGATCTCCCCTAGTTGTTCCCTAGTCTTTACATGAACTGTGGAAATAAAATTTTGTTAATTTTTTCACAAAAAAATGACCATCTATATCAATGTGCTTTGTTCATTCATGGAACACAAAAGGTTTATACAATATGACTTTGTAGCTTGGTTATCATGCCACGACTGTTGGAACTGTCATTTTTAAACCCATTTAAATAATATGACTTTGTAGCTTTGTTGCTAAGGACTATGCTAAAATTTATATAATTGACTATTTGGACATGTTCTCAGTAGCTGAAAAGGTGTAGAGAAATATTCTTTGATATTCTTATAGTGTAAACCTCCCGTTTTGTGCCATGTATATCTGAAAAGGTGCAGATAAATATTCTTTGATATTGTCATTTCTCAGAATCTTAAAAAAATTGAATTGAATTTTAATTTTAGCACAAAAGGATTGAAAATATGATAGTGACTCAAAACAAAGTTTCATAAAGTTAAGTCTTACGAGAAAAAATCATTCACAAAACTGATAAAATATTGAAATCCATTCGACAAAACATGATAATGTCCTCATACATCAGAATGAACCAATTCAAAACTATGACTAACTTATTATTAATTCTGGGAATAGAAGACAAACGATAGTGTTTAGTAAATTGATATAAGTCACAATTTAAATATTATAATTGCTATAACTGAGGGTATAACTTTTTAAGCTTTGGTAGTGATGGATGCCCTAATCGACATAAGATCCTGAAAAATGATAATGGTCAAGAAAGAATAAGATACGACAATTAAGTGCACATGTAATCTTGTTAACAAAGACAAGATTAAAAGAGAATTGAGGTAAACAAAGGTGGAAGTTGCAACAACTTGTTTTACTAGGCCCTTGTGTCTAGAATGCTGGTGAATTTTGATGTTTCTGTTATGCTGTAAAGCGATGTGGGTTGGATCTCAATTGTCGAGATATTGGCAGAAATTTGAATTTGAAAACATTCATTTTTATTATTTTTCTTGTCATATTTTTGGGCATAAATTTTTTAATGTTTCAACGCACATTCTAAGTTGAGGCTTACTAAATTTTGATCATTGACTCTTCCATCTGATGCTCAGATTAATCTCCTACTTGTTTGGTGGAAGAGCTTCCATAATCTAATCATGACTTGTTCTATAATTTTTGAGCCAAGTTGATTGATTGATTTTCCTACTGTTGCTTGCCCCTTGGTATTAATTTCATCATCAGTTGTTGATATTACTACTTAGAATACTCAACAAGTTTTTAAAACACCACAATTTCATCCACTTTGTGAGCAGAATGAACCTTTACTATTCCAAAGTTTTGATGCTGATTAGAGCATTTAAAGTGTTGACTCCGTAACAGATAAAAGTTGTCATATTCTTTATATTAGAAGGGGTAGGAATCAGAAGAAGATTTATCATTTCTCCCCAATATTCACTATGCTCCAAGCTAGGCGATCTAGATAATTGTATCTCATATTATACTGTTGCAAAATTTTTTTGTTTACTCTTTGCGTTTTTTATTAAATGCCGTTTGTTGTACTCTCTTTTTGTCTAGTTTGTAAAAGTTGTTTATTTAAACAAGAATAATGGACGTGAACAATTATGAAATAAGTTTATGCTTGAGAGCAGTTACTAGCCATCAACCACATTAGGCACTTAGTTTAATTTTTAATGTTTTTTTAATGCTGATTTGATAGGTTATTTTGGAGCTCATTCTTCAATTCTTATTTAAAGAGATTGCAAATTTACTTTAATGTTCATGATTAATAATGTGGATAGACCTTGTGCAAAATGATTTGCTCAAAATAGATTTGACAAATGTAGAATGTTGGATTCCTAAGTTGACCGCTAATAATTGGGATAGAGCTGATGGTGATGATGATATTCTACTACTATTGCTTTAGAAATTGTTTATTAAATTGATTATATGAAACCATGACTGTGCAGATGGAAGAGTTCCAATTCCTCCAAGCAAGTATAGAAAGGTGAATTATCCTTGAGCTTATATTGAAACATACAATTCGGAAGTGTTTTTGTTTAAACCAAATCTGCTTAATTAAACTTGATCAAGATGTTTGGCTTCGTTTATGTATTAAAGAGAGAATGCAAGTTATTTTATAACATTTTGTCATATTTCTTTGGACCTTATAAGTGTTCATGAATTACTTTTCATTGGTACCTGAGAGATTATTTATGTACTTGTGAATTTGCCCATCACCTCCTGCCCTTCTCTTTTTCCCTCTTTTTATTCAGGGTCTTAATGGCTTATTGGTTTAGTTTTTTGTAATGTCATTTGAGGCCTAGATAATGTGGAGTGATCATGGTCTGTAATAATGAATGTACTGCATGACTATTTCTATCAATAGGGTTAAAGTAATATGAGTTCAACACTTTGATAATTTTGGTGAACTAGCTTAAAGAAATTGTGTAGGTCAACTTTAATAAGCTAAGGTCTAGGTTCTAGAAAAAGTACCAATAGCTACTGTTGGAACCCATTATTCCAATTTTGAGTCCTTCATGCTATAAATTTCCGTAGCTGATGAACATAACCATTACACAGCTGCACACTAAAATTAATGGTCTTAACTGTGCACAGGACAGACTCCCCAATCACTGACACAATCCCATACCCATCTGCATTCCCTTGTGCATACCCATACTTTCTAACTTAATTGTATGCTGATAGATTTTACATCAAATTTTCCTTTAGATTCATCAACTACCCTTCAGCTTTGGATAATTGCTTGAGGATGCAAATGTGCTCAGAAAGAGTGCAAACCATACTTTTGCCATCAGTTTTCATTTGTTATGTTCTTTAGTGAAATTGATGCAATGGTCATTGCTGGATAGTGCATAGAGAGATAAGGGAAATTATTGCCTAATGCCAATTTCTTACTTTTTTTATTCTAGGTAAAAATATTTGGGTAGATATTACTTGATTCCTTAGGTTGTAGACCATACTTTATGTTGTTTGACATTTTATAAGCCCTCAAGTTTGATCTCACAGATACATGAGTCTTGCATGATGGCCTTGTTATAATCAAAATGTCAGTTACGAAAAAAAAAATGCTGATAAATGTTCTTATATTTTTCCTCTTTCCTTTCTTTAATGATCTTGATGCATAAATTTTTATTTTTAGGTGGCAACAGTGGTGTATAGCATGAGTTTGGTAGAAGGTGGCCTTGGATATCCAACCTGGCAAATCCTACTAGTTGTTGAATCATTTCTGGCTGTTGGGTGGGTTGATTAATCACCATTGTAACCATGATATCAGGACCATGGGATTCATCTTGGTTAGGATTGTCACCCTTATAGGATCTTTACGTTGGTAGCCATAGTGAGGCTTCCAACACTGAGGCAGAATTCAACTTCTATTGGAAAGCTTGAAGAACCCTATCATTATAATAGGACTAGGAAGTGTAGAAGAGGGGGTGAATATTTAAGAAAGTAGGAGAAAAGTAATATTCTCTTATTTCTCCATGATCAAAGTTACAACTCTTCTCCTTATATAATAAGTAAGAGTTAGGGCAAGTTTAATTCCTACCATTACAACTTATCAAAGACACAATAACCAACAATATGAATGAAAAACAACCTAATAAGAAAGGAATAAATGAGAATAGGTCTAAAAAAGAAGACTCAAAATTTCACACTACCCCTCAAGCTTGGTCTTAGATTTTGTAAAGAGACCCAACTTGGTATTCAAATCAAAAGTTATTTGGAGTGAAGATATCAACTACTTGATTATGAGTTCAATTATAGATCAAGTGAATAATGCCTCCATTGATCTTCTCAAAGATAAAACATCTCTCAATCTCAAAGTGCTTGGTTCTGTTATGATGCACATGATTCTTTGATCTAGTGGAGCATCCAAGACAATCACGGATGAGTATAAATCTATCTAAAATGAAGTAAATGTGGAGCACACCAACAACCCCGAATCAATCCCAACCAGATGTGCTTCAAGTTCCATGGTTTTGGGCACATCATATCAGATTTTCCACATTGGAGAATGAAATATTTCACTGAGCAAAGTGACGTAGAGGAGGCAGAGGGTGAAGACCCCGAGGAGGAAAATGGAGAGGAGTACCAGCTTGCAATCGACAAGGGAAAGATGCTAGTGATTCAAGCTGAGCCCATGAGTGAGACTCCAACATGATTATCATTGTTTCTTCTAGAAGGTAGTGAGTCTAAGGTAATTGACGTTCATAAAGAGTTTGAGGATGTGGTGCCATCGATTATCTTGTTGCAAACATTGAGAGGAGTCCCAATAGGACTAACATTGGTTGTTTAAAAGGGAAGTGAGTCCTAGGCGCCGATATCAGACGCAATGTCATAACTCGGCTTGGTGCTTGAAGTTAACTAAGACGGGAAATGACGGTCGGAGGGGGGAAATCAATTCTCTACTAATCTATTTCTATCACAAGCATGTTACTATTCAAATAATACGTGAAACAGACACTAAATAAAATAAAAATTAATAAGTAAAAATTGGTGCCTTACTAGTTGTTCTCACCTCTTGTATACATTTGCTCTTCTATTCATCTTGTTTAAATGTTTAAAATCTAAATATAATATTAAAACAACATAATCAGATCTAAAGATAACCCAAAAGTAACCACACTTCTCAACTACAATATTCAAAGGAAAAGAATTCAATATGCATGCATGTCTATAAGCAATTTTATAATAGGTTGACAATTCATATTTTTATAAGCAATTTGATATTTGCTAATGCATGTATCGATGACTTTTTCTGAATGAAAATGATATTCTATAAGCATTTTCTTAAACTTTATACTTTACATACACAACTGTCTCTACTAGGATCATCTCAATACAACCTAATATACCCTTAGCCGATATTGCCCCGTTGACATAACGGTTAGCGACCTACGCATTGCAATTATTTAGTGAAAAGGCCATTACCTGCCCCTTACCGATGTTATCCTGTCGGCACATCGATTAACAATGTAAACATCACAATTTTTTTGAGGAGGTAAGCTCTTATCCACTCACCCTGGTCGATATTATCGCGTCGGCAGAGCGGTTAATGAACTATCCATCATAATTGTCTGAGGTGATATATAAATTCTATGCGTGCGGGTACAATTGCGTCCTCTGCTTGTACCATTAGAGGGTTAAATTCTATTCTGAACATACATATACAAACATTCATATATAAAATTTCATTCATTATTTTGAGACCTCATCATGCAACTGCTAACATACATACTTACTCTGCTGTGTAACTATTTAACATGCATCTCTCATTATATTTATATATTTATCTCATGTATCTTTTTCATACCTCCCTATCTTACATATAATGCCTATCTTACATATAATGTCTTGAATTCGTGCCGGAATCCCTTACGAAAACTCGCAAGCTACGTTTAACACTTCCGACGCTAATTCGGCGCCTCCGACAACTATTAGAACCAAATAATGCTTGGAAAACGAGGCAAATCTCAAAATTGAAACAAGAGGAAAGAAATGAATGTCTAAAATAGCGTGAAATAGGGTTTCATACCTTAATGTTTCATCCCGATGCCTTAAAATGTTGTATACAGCTCTGTGTGGGCCGCTCGATTCATGCAGCTCCAATAGCCGAGCGCTACTCTCATTGGATGGAGAAATCGAGGGGAGAGGGGAAATGACATTTGACACTCTGTAGCTTACCAGGTAGTGTCGGTACAAAAAAAGAAAGAGAGGTTGTTTGGGGGGGGGGGGGG
>NW_018164953.1:3096421-3097622 GCF_001263595.1 Phalaenopsis equestris | reverse complement strand
ATATGAGGGTTTACGTCGTATCGGACGACAACCTCGGAACCTAGAACGAGTTAGGGCTTAAATCGTACGGCAGAGCTATACGAATGCCTAAAGAAAAGGTGGAGGATTTATGTCACGCTAGGCGAACAACCTCGAAATCTTATGGATCGTTGTTTAATTTCTAGGAAAAAGGGATGGATTTGCTGGGGAAGATGCGTTATGTTATTGAAGATGGTCGTGCTGTCCACCGTGCTAGCTCCAAGCTCCTTGCCATGACGAGTTTAAGTTTTCTAGGGTGTCAAGTTATAGTGTTAAATCAAACGACCCTATGGTTGTAGTCCTCTAAACATCCTATACAAAAAGGAAATATGCTTGAAGTTATATAATATAAAATGTGCAAAGCAGGAACGAACAGTAGCATGCAAGTGGAACAGTAGTAGGCAAAAACAGGAGCAGTACAACATGCTATACATGAAAGACAGTAGCAGGTAGAAACAGGACAAGTGTAACATGCTTTACAGGAAAAGAACTAGCAGGTAGAAACAAGAAAATTAATTGCTGTAAAATGTAAAGCAAACCTGTACGCCCGTGAGATCCGATGTTCCTTAAGTATAGCAAACCTAAATGCATCTCAAAAAGCAAGTCCGAAAGAAACGTCGTCCAGGAAACCGGAGGAAAAGCGGAGAAACTCGAGAAAATCAACGAAAAAGACTCAAGTAAAAGAAAATCCTCAAAACTCTCGGGGAAATTGCAAACGAAGGGAAAAGTAACACGAGTGCTCTGTCCCAAAACTTCGATAAAACAAAAAAAAGATTCAGATGAGGGGGGACCGCAAGCACTCGTATGGGACTAGGCTCAGATATATTTTTTCTCGAGGATCCACGAAGGCTACTCGGTCACCCGAATGTATAGAACCCGTCACTCGTCTAGAAGGGTGTCTTGAACCTCACTTAGGGGGGGCTATTTCCCAGCCTAAACAGGTATTCGTCAGGTGGACAACGTATTTTAAAAACATATTTTAAAATTTATATTTTTGACATACACATAAATCTTGAAAAAGATTATCAAATCTTGTTTTATAAAGAAGAATGTATTTTATATTTTGAAATAGATTTTAGCAATTTTCATTGTCCACAAGACAATTACACTGTCAGGCATAAGATCGCCGACCAACTGAGGAGGTTCGAGCCCACTCCCCCTAGACTTATGTCGGTAAAGGATA
>NW_018164953.1:3093658-3095764 GCF_001263595.1 Phalaenopsis equestris | reverse complement strand
AGACATGCTCACGATCGGGGTCATCACAAAGAGATGAATAACAGGTAGGACTCACGACCAAGGATTAGCAGAAAAGAGGAAACAGCCTACAAGGCTCTCGACCACAGCCAGGGATGGGGATAGGAGGGCTCACGGCTGGAGCAAAGAATGACTGCCAAGATCCATAACCAAAGGCAGTCTAAAAGACAACAAGGCTTATAGTTAAGGCAACAAAGGGGCCCAAAGAGAACTAATAAAGCTCACGGCTTAAGGCAGCAAAGAGCAGCTGCTAAAGTCCACATCCAAAGCACAAGGGGGGGCTCACGACCAAAGCCAAGAAAAGGACCACTAAAGACAACTATGCCTCCCTGACTAAATGAAGGGATAACTGAAATAAATATGATTTTCTTTTTTGGATGGCAAACTTGATTCATCCACAACACTCAAGTCAATCCAAGCTTAGCAGGGAAAGCCAAATCACACCCAAAGATCAACAATGGACCTCACGGGTAAGGAGTAAGAACCAAAGCTAGCAAAGCCACATCCCAATTGTTCCTCGGGTAAAGGCTGAACCAAGCAACACAACCCTCAACAAGAAATTAGATCAAGCCCAACAAGGGTAAAACGAGCCAACACAGCCCATACTAGAGCCAAACCGAGCCCAACAAGAACCAGAAACCAAACACAACTCCCCACTAAAGCTAAGCCGAGCTCAACAAGGGCAAAACGAGTCAACACAACCCACACTAGGGCCAAACCGAGCCCATCAACGCTAAACAAAACAACACAGCTCCCCCTTCTGGAACCAAAGCTAAATCCGACCAGGAACCAAACTCAATCAAGAAACAGAGCCAAAGCCAAGTTCCCAACAGGAAACAAAACCCGAGTCAGCCTAACCAGAAACAAAGCCAAAGCCAGCCCCCAACTAGAAACAAAGCTAAAGCCAGCCTCCAACTAGAAGTAAAGCTAAAGCCGGCCTCCAACTAGAAGTAAAACCAAAGCGAACCATTTAAAGCCCAAAATCGAGCCTAACAACATTAAAATCCAAATTCCCATAAAGCATTAAACATCCAACCATTTCAAACCCAAAACCGTGACTTCAAATCAAGCCAAAACCAAGCTCAACAAGAACCAGGAACCAAATCCGAGTTCGACGAGAAATAAGAAGCCAAAATCGAGCTCAACGAAAACTCAAAGCCAAAATCAGAACTCAACAAAATTAAATCAAGCCCAAGCATTGATATAATTGAGCCATACAACATTAAAACTCTAGCCATTTTAAGCCCGAGGAACAACCTGCATGTCTAAACATTCTAAGCATGAAATTATTCAACAAGTATATGAACAGAGGAGACACTTCACAAGGAGCTAAACCCAGCCTTCAGAACAAGCTGTAACACTTTCCAAATTAAATAAGTTTTCTCATAGCATATATTTCAAGTCAGGGGAAACCACAGGAAACCAAAACTGAGCCCCCAAACATGCATAAAACAGTAAAACACTCCCCAGCCTTCATTTTAAGTGGGAGCAAGCCATCATATGCCAAAGCTGAAACCCCAACATGCATGAAAGAGAAGCAAAAAGAAAACCCCAGAGTCATGTCTTAACTCCTTAAATAATTTTAACATAAACATGCCACAATAATCATAAAGATGCCATAGCCTCCCTAATTTAAGCAAGTAACCAGGTTTAGCTCCTAGGACGTGCCCACATTCATTTCTTAACCCCCTAAATATTTCTAACAAAAACATGCCACAATAATCATAAAGATGCCATAGCCTCCCTAATTTAAGCAAGTAACCAGGTTTAGCTCCTAGGACGTGCCCACATTTTCATCCTTCACATGCGAATATCTCAAAAATATATGAAAGTAAAGTAAACTAGCATGATGTATCCTCCATTTAACCGAGCAAGAAAGACTCCGCAGAGAGTAAACCGAGAGGAAGCAAGGCACCAAAAAAAAAGAGAAAAGAAGAGGTACCTCCTTAATGCCAATGTAAAGCACTGCAACACCAGAATTCACCTCAAGGAAAAGCTCTCACAGAAATCCCCTTTCCAATCTCCTCACAGCTAAAACTTCTACTCTCCTTTTTTTTGTAAACTTTCAACAACCCCAAAATTCCAAAA
>NW_018164953.1:3050098-3092731 GCF_001263595.1 Phalaenopsis equestris | reverse complement strand
AAAGGTCCTATAGGAATCCCTTTTGGGTTCCTCATGTTGGTTTCATCCTTCTAAGTGTTAGAAGTCGATAGCACACACGCGAAACCACAAAAGAGTACAGAAGCGGGTTGAATTTTTTTTAAAATGAGGCGGGTCCAATTTCTAAGGTTCTAAGATAGTCGAAGGGAGATCCCTAAGGCTAGATCCTAAACCCTAAGCGGAAGACTAGACCTCACTAAAAATGAGGTCAACAGGTAGCCGATCGTCCTTATTGTTTGCGTCTACTACAGTGGCTCGGGCAGAAGCTTGCAAAAACTCCTCTGTCGAGTGAAACCGATAGGGATGGAGAGCTTGCGAACAAAACCAAGAGGAAGGGAGAGGAGTATCGAGAGAGTGGAGCATAAATTTTGACAGCTTTGGATGGTTCGACGCTTCCCAGGCTAAACATCGTGTGGTTTAAGTCGGTGTCTATAGCAAATGTACGGAAGTTTAGAAAATAATTAGGTTTAATTAATTTATAAATTCTAATTTTTACCTTTTTTAATTCGTTCATAATTTATATATAGCATTATATATCAAAATTGATCGATTTTTTGTGTAGAATTTTATAAAATTATTTTAATTGAAACCTGAAGGATTCGAAAATTGGGATATATTTTTAGTTGCCGAAATTTTTATACAATGTCTAAAAAATTTTGGTTATTGCACACAAGGCAGCCCCTACTAAGTATATTTCAGGATTTTTAGACATAATCTACGTCCTAAGTTGCCATGGCTGAGGGAGGTCCAACATGTCCTCACTTTAGATAGAGCAGAGGAGTCTCTGAGCCATTTTTGGAATACCATTTGGAATAAGCTGAGTGATGAATACCAGTTCAATTTAACAGCTCACTTGGGGACATATGACCATATATGAGCGACGAACAATTTTGAAAGTCACCTTAGGTGTTTTGTGGAAAATAACAACCAATAGTGGAATCCGAGTCTTTTCAGAGAAGAAGAAGCTTCTCCTAGCCTAGGGGAATGATGCAGAGCGTTGGTGCAACATTCACATAAAGTAGAATCTGGTCTTTTCCGTGGGATTGCGAGAAATACGTGACCACGATAGAGGACAGAGCTATTTTTGCATTTTTTTTCTTTCCTTTTTTGATATCTTTTCTATTTCTATTTAGGTTATTTTCTGTGAAGAGACTATTTATATCTTATATATTCTTATTTTTTTCAGCTTACTCTTTGTTTTGAGTTTAGGGAGATTGTAATCTCTATTTTCTACCTTAAGGAGTACTGTATCCTTTTATTTTGCTAGGGGGGTGCCTGTATCTTACTTAAGAATGGGTGGAGAAACCTCCTCACCGCTTGAACGTCACCGATTCGGAGTTTGCTTTGTTGTTTTCAACCGAAATGCTTATCACCTTCTCAATGCATTTGACCTCACATATTTTTGTTTTGTTGCTTTTCCACAATTACTAAACTGCAAAATCCGCTCTTCAAATACCTTCTAGAAACTTTAAAATGATATCATGAACTCTCATGAATAGATATATTATTGGCTTTGGCCTAATGATTCCACAATTTTGTCTCACTGGTGTAACTTCCCAGAGGTCACCCATGCTGAGAGTGCTGTCATACGAGCATGCTTAAAATTGGAGTTTCTGATAAAATTTCAACCATGACAGCAAAAGGCGCTTCAATGTTTAACAATTCCCCTTAATTCTACTTAAGGGGTTTCTCATCTTGTTCATGGGTCAATTCATTAGAGTCATAGTTTTTCAACTAGGGCAACTTCATGTTGGACTGTAACATTCGTTTATTTTATTTTATTTTTTGTTCTTGTCTTTGCTGTTGAAGGTTGTCTGCTTTTGGAAGTAAAGTTCCTGGAGGCTGGCGTAGTTTATGTTTTTCTATCTACTGCTGTGGTTTTCGCATTCTATTATTTACCTATTATTATGGCCGATTTCCTATTTTAGTGGGCATTGTTTGGGCATTTCTATTTGCTATACTTGTAGATTTTATTCTGTTTTTGGGAAAGATATCATGCAATTATTTTAATTATTAAGCTTGGATAAGTATGATTTTGCTTGTTATTTAGAATCAGGTTTGCAAATCTTGTAAACCATTTTTGCTAACCCCCGATTGACGAGTTTATACGTAAATATTTTGAGGCATGTCATTTGATATTTTTGATTGAATAACAAGCTCTTCTAATTTTAATCTTGTGTTTGCATGTTGGATGTATGAGTCACTCTAGTGCAATAAAATGTGACTTCTAATTCTGGTGAAGGCTATCTTTTCATGTTAGCATGAGGCCTGCATTTCTTACTCTAACAAACTCTTTATTAATATAATTTATCCTAAATATCATGCTATGATTCTTTATTTTGTTTAAATTTTGCATGGCTAGAATATTGTGGTGATTAAAGTACAATTTCTTGTTGATTTTGCATGGTTCAAAATTTTATTTGATTTCTTCAAAGTTATTCAATGTTTAAAACATTGATTGGGTTTTCAAGTTTATATATTAAGAGAGAAAGATATAATCTAATTAGTGGTCTTTGATCTTAATTTTATTCTTATGATCCGCATTTATTGCAACATTTTAATTACTGGAACCCTATACCCTAAATCATTTTGCATAAACGCTAGTTCAACCGGATTGCTTGGTTTTGAAAATTATGTTGACCATGTGAAACTTTGCTTATGAGACTGACCTTTAGCTGACCAGCTTACGTTAATTTTTAAGGCTAAAGGATCCTTATGGAGACTTGTGCTGCATTTTGGGGCCATTTAAAATCATTAATGATGTCATTTTGATTAAAAGATTTTATATCAAGTCAAAAGTTAAATTATGTGAGTTAAATTAATGAAAAATTTAACATCATTTGAAGAAGAAAATAAAAAAGAGAATTTTTGCAAATATACTTATGATTTATCCTTGGAGGCCAATCTGTTTATGAGAAGAGCAGCGAGGTCATAATGGCAGGTTTTTAAAAATTTGAATCTTTATAAAACATAATTTATATAACAATGAGAGATGAGTGACATTTATGCAAAATGTTTTTATTTTTTCTCATCTAATTTGCTGGTATGGTATTTAGGTTGCATTTGCTTTATTTTGGATGGCTGTGATTTCATTTCTCTCTCTACACCAAGCTCTTTTATTCTTGTATCTCATCTACCTTTTTTCTGTGTGGGGCTTCAATCAGCATGAGCGAAACTGTTATATGTGTGGTTCCCCAGATCACTTGATTAGAGAGTGTCCTCATGCCAAAACTGGTAAAGCACTGTCAGACTTTCATTTAGGATTATATGCCATGCAAAGTTTTTAATGTTCGGAATGCTCTGTATTCATTTGTTTAGGAAATGCTGTTTGTTCCGGGGGCATTCCACGCTACCAAGAAGGCTATTGGCATGGGGCCTCTTTGTCAAATGTTAGGCCTTATGCAAATATATATGGCGTCCCTCCTCTAATGCATTTTGATCCAATGATGTTTCAGGCCCCGACTTTTGCCATTTCATCATGCATGCCACCCATGTATGGTGGTCTGGCAGCTCCCTAGTATGTTCTCTAGTTCTACATTTTTTCATCACTATTTTTTGTTTCTGATGCCCTGTATCTTGGAAATTTCGGCTGGATTTCATTGTGTTAGACATCACGTTTTTGTTTTTGATATTTGCAAAATTCATTTTTCAGTGGATTCATGAGAACAGGGGCTGTCCCACATGTCATGATGCCTGGAGCAGAGCCTAGAATTCATGCTGCTGAAACAATGAATAAACAAAATGGTGAAGGGAAACACTATTATGGATCTCGTGGGAGGTAACTCCGGCTAGTTTACTCTATTTATACATATACATATACATCTATATAGATATGTATATATATATATATATATACATATAGATATACACTCACACTCACACACACACACACACACACCTATATATGAGAACACTTAGGTGAATGAATGGCTTTAAACTTAGAGACAAAATGCAAAACAAATATATCTGCGAATGGGTTGGTGTAGCTCTAGTGACAAACAATATTAGAGAGAGTTGTATTAGATGGTTCAAACACAACATTAAACGTTGACCATCTAGTGATCTGATTAGTGGAGTAGATGTTGTATGTGTGTGCGTACTTGACTGAATTCCGATATTAATTTAAATTTGGAGATTCCACCTGACCTAGTGCAACTTTATGACTGTCAAGGCTACCATGCTGTTCATGTCTATTGAAGGTCTGATTTTATCACGTTCTTTTACCTGTATGGATGTTTTTTTTTTCAGCTGTGTGATTTATCATTAAATGTGTGCAGCTATCAACTTATGCTGTGTCAAAGTAGTTAAGTTGTCTTTGATCATGTACGGGGAGAAGCTGCAATCTTTCGAACTATGTTTTTTTCTTGATCTGTATTGTTTTGAATGCCAACTAGCATCACATACTAATGCTATTAGACCATGTTCTTTAAAACGATGACCTAAGATTCAAATTTCTATTGTTTCGGAAAATGGTAAAAAAACCTTATTTTTTTTATTTGAGAAATCAAAATTGTTGGATAAATTGTGCTTCAAGTTAAAAAGACTATAAAATAAAGACTTTTTTTTTGGTTGTTCGGATTTTTTTTTAAATTCTTTTGATTTTTTAACTTCTCTTCGAGACTGTTTTGATATATCTTTTATTTTATTAAGTGCACCAAATGCGAGATATTAATCACAAGAACATCAACAACAATGATGTTTTAAAATAATTAGTAATATTGTACAAGCTTTAATCGTAATTGTCTCTATATGCATTATTCAAACTCGTATTTTATTAGCCATCAGTTGCCCTAATCCATTCTCAAATCAAATCATGTAGTTTAAAATAATTACTGTATCTAATTTTAGGCATGTAGTGGATACCCATGAAATGGCCTTTACATAATACTATAAATTGAGATTGGACAATAAACATTTTTAACTAAAAATATTATTCATTAACATACATATAATAATAGCATTGATAGTGTATAATAGAACACACTAAAGTAAATGCCATTCATCAGTAAATTAGGTTTTAGAATTTTACTCTCAAGGTCATTTAATATTATATTTAATATTATTTTATAGGGTTTACATATAATATTTGTAAATAATATAAAATAGTTCTATATATTCATGAAATATTAAACCAGGTTTGGTTGTCAGGTATACCATAGGTTAACACAAATCACTATTCAATTCACCATAATTATGAATACACAAAATATCAAACCAGAATAACTATCTTATCACATCAAATCATTAAATAACCAGTTGGGTACAATCAAGTTGGTACTATGTATGTAATACAAAACTGTCATCCTTACACACATACTTGACTTGTTTCGGATTAGCAGAGATGCTGAAGTTAACTTTGAGGTTATCCAAACGATGTAAATATTGAAATTTTATCCCTATTAGGTTGCCTAGAGTGGCGACCATATGACCCTCACAAGATCAATTTGTGGAAGCTATTGGAGGGAGTTTCCTATTTCAGTTTTATTTTTTTTGTTTTGTATCTTATTATATTGTATGTCTTTTTTTATTGTTTTTTTTTGTAATTAGTAAGTTGTATTAGCGTTTATTTTATTTTGCCCTAGATATTCCCTATATAATGAGTGGAAATGTTGTAATTTGAATATGATGGAATACGAGAAATTAGTTTTTCCACCTTTCTACATGATATTAAAGTCCTAATTTGAACACACAAGAGATAACAACGTTCGTCCTTCTATTTCTCGCAACAAAAGTCTTTGGTTCTCTTTTGTATGCATGAGCAACACTCTCGTCTCACAGTGCTTTAGGGGTTGTGGTTCTCTTGTCTCTTGCAACACCCCCGTAATATTCAAATGGTCCGGTTCTTAGGCAAGTGGCCCAGACGAACTCCTCACAATCAATGATCTTCCCCTCGCTCTAAATCTCACAGTTGCTCGCCTCTACTGTTCAATCGGTTCACGAAAGACAAATCACAGGATCGTGATGCATAGAGACCTCTTCGTTTCGCTCTTCTCTCGTATTTATGAGTCGCAAGCTCCGTTCAAATAGAATCATCCCTGCAGTCGCTGAAATTTCTTCAGCCATCGTGGACCCTCCTTTTATAACACTCAAAATTTGGAAAATCAGGTAAAGTTTGACAAACTTTAACGTACCTCAAATTTCTCATCCTTAGAATTCAATCAAATTATTTTGATAAAATTCTATGCTTTGAACAGTTTGAGAGATAAAATTTTGAAGTTATAAGTATAATTTCCTTAATGTACATTTATTGTTTTTCTAATCCCTTCCCAAATCCCGTCTCTCAACTGTTCACAGCTGATTCCCCACTCGTGCATGCAGTGGTTAATTGAGATAGAACGGCTGTGATCCTTTGGATTTTTCTTAAGTGCTAAACCTTTCTCCCTCCCTCTCACTTATTCGTTTGGAGGATTCCACAAGCTTCTGTATGAAGCTACGCTCGGGCCATTGTAGCGAGGGGTGCGAACTGAGCGACACTAAGGAAGCCACAACTCACGGTAAGGGCTTCCGAGGAGATATTGGTGAATGCAAAACCCCTTTTGCGCTATTTTAGGCATTCATTTCCTTTCTCATACTTGCATTTTGATGTTTGCCTGGATATTATGCATTTTTTCATTTTTGGTAGCCGTAGCAATCGTCGAAATTGTGTCGAAAGTGTCAAAAGTGTCGAACTTGATTTGAGAGCTTTCATAAGTGTTTTAGCATGAAATTAGCGAAGGGAAAGGGAGGATTGAGGTGGTAGGAAGAAGGGGGGAGAAGTTTAGGCGGATCAGAGAAATGTTGGGTTATGCTGAGAAGCCTGTTCGAGATGTGTTGACATTTAAGGCTTGTTTTGGGTTATGAACTAATTTTCATGAATTTCTACGATGTTTATGATTTTCAGGTTGTTTATAGGAGGTGGCAAGCTTGAAACGAGCGTATAGGAACTAGTCGTAGGGTTGCTTTGTCTTGTCAGGTGAAATATTCTTGTGCTAACTTAAGAAAAATAATCTTATATAGGTTTTTGTATGTTTTTTTCCTTGAAACAGATGCATTTATCTTAAATTCTCCTTTATATATATATATATATTGTGAATGAATACCTGCATTGAATCTATGAATGCAAGCTAATTTCTTTCTACGATACATGTGATGTTATTATGCTATGATCATGTTATGATACATACAACTATGCTTATGAAAGTAATTGCTTGCAGATATTCATTTACTATGATTCATGTATATGATATATGAAATTCCTATGAATATTTGTTATAACTATTATGCTTAAAAATATCACAAGGAATGTTATGGGTAGATTTTTATATAAGTGCTTATAAGTGCGCTATCCAGAATGTGCTATTCTTGACTTCTGGTGTTCAAATGACAAAAAAACTCTTGAAATCGTTGTAATCAGATGGTGATAAAACATATGAAACTATTGATATCAGGGGGGCTATTGATAACTGCTATATTAGAGGAGTGGGGGACTAACCTTTATTAATAGTTAATATGGTATTTGGGCTTGAGTGACGACCTATGATGTGACAAGACATGAAATATTTGAGGCATATACATTTACAAGCGACCTTGCTATGATATGATGGGATTGGTATGATGACATTGTTATGATTACATTACTATGAACATTCTTACGATTACATGCTTAAGATGAGATTTTGTTTGGGTAAGCTAGTTTAAGTGGGTTTAATAAGTTAAATATGTTAATTAATGAGTTAATAGGATGATGAACCTGTTGAGGTTTTTGTTTGGGTAAAATTGTGTTAATGAGTGTAGTGAATGTGTTAATTAATAAGTTAATATGATTAGTGTGTTGGTAGTAGGTTCATAGGTTAATTAATGGGCTAATATTGGAGTTGAGTAGGTATAGGTTAGATGAGTTTGAAGGCTTGCAGACTTGGTTTTAGATGGGATTGGTAGATTAAGTTTTGGCCGGATGCATTTTGAGGATAAAAGGTTTTGGTCATGGAAAAAATGGAGGGGAAAATGCTAATTATATAATATAAGGTAAAATAAAGCAAAGCTCTATGATTTAACATGTAAAAGATGAGATATATTAAATACAAGACAAGAAGAACGAAAGCCCTATGGGTTAACATGTAAAAGACAACATATCATGGTAGAATATACAAGACAATAAAAAAGAAACATAATTGATGGTGGAAAATGATGTTAAATATGTAATAACATGAAAGTCATGAAGAGCCACCTAATCATCTTGTGAATTTTAAAGTTGGGCATGCAATAACATGAAGGACATGAAGAGCCACTAAATCACATAGTGAATTTTAAAATTAAACATGTAATAACATGAAAGACATGAAAAACCACTAAATTATATTGTGAATTTTAAAATTAAACACGTAATAACATGGAAGATATGAAGAATCATTGAATTACATGGTGAAATTTCAAATTGGGAGAGGGAAAAACAATGTTACCCCTTGCTTTGATTTGAGTATCTTTCTTGCTTTTCTTTGTTTCCCCCTTGCTTTCCTCTTGATTCCCTTGGAGTTCCTCTCAGTTTTGGAACAAAGAAAAGGGAGAATGAAGTCCCTGTTTGGTGAGGGAAAGGGAAGGGGAGAGGGCTCAGTTTGTAGTTGAGAGGGAGAGAATTTCGAGGGAATGGGGGGAAAGAGAGGGGGTCACTGTTTTAGTGGAGTTAGTGGGGTGGTTATGTGGTGAGGTGGAGGACTGGAAGGCTAAAATGAAGGGAGGAAGTTAAGGGAGGGAAGAGGGAGGATATTAATGACATGGAGGAGAGAGAGATGGATGGGGTCAGATAGATAAGGTGGCCAAATTAGGATGAAACAAAAATTATCATAGTGGATAGGTAATTTGGTTACAAGGTAATTTGATAATTTGGTTACAAGGTAATTTTGGTAATTTTGTTACAAGGTAATCATAGATAAAAAAAGAGATATTTTGATAATTTATCGATGTAGTTTGTGTAGTTATGGATAAATTATCATTTGAAATAGGATGAAACACAAAATTTAATGGTTCAAACAATAAAAGGTGTCTAGCTCAAGTTGTGAGCATTTATAGTGATTAGGTTGTTAAAATTTGGTTACAAGGTGATTATGGTTTAAATTTTGGCTTGCGCTCATTGGATAGAGAAAATTGCAAGAAATTTGGTGGTGCAAGTGATTCTGATTAAGAGAAACTATGTGAAGATATTAAGTACATTGGGCCAAAATCCTTTGGAGAGAGAAAATGATGGATTTTGAGTTGAAGTTTTCAATTAAATTTATTAGAGCAAATTGTGTACTTTTTAATTTATAATAATTTTAGCTGAAGTCTAAACTTGATTTGAGGTCATTTTGAGTTAGTTATGACCAGAGGTCATTTTGAGTTAGTTATGAACAAATTATCCTTTTTATTATTGAAATTATTATTTTTTCTCTCTAGACTATTGTTGGCTTAACGGCCCTCCAAATAGTGTCGGATTTAGGTGTGAAGGGGCTTATTTAAAATGTTCGATGATATGGACCCAATGATGAAATCTATTTTGAAAAATAATAACTCGTTAAAATTTTTTTTATGTGAGACTATTTTTATGCATGAAAATGCTAATTGCATAATTTTACGTAAAAACGATATCTAGTGACTACCAAATTAGTTTGCACACTCATATGTGAGTATGAAGACTATGCAACTTATGGAATGTCATTTGGATTATCGAATTGTTCTGTGGAGGGAAAGATGATTTTAGGGTTAGTGAGATAGTGCTATTCATGTAAGAAAATTGAACTTTAGTATTTTACGTAAAAATTATTTCAAAATAATCGTCGAACTTGTTTGTGAACTTGAATTATGCAATTAGCTTATTTAAAATGTTCGATGATATCGACGCAATGATGAAATCTATTTTGAAAAATAATAACTCATTAAAATCTTTTTTATGTGAGACTATTTTTATGCATGAAAATACTAATTGCATAATTTTACGTAAAAACAATATCTAGTGACTACCAAATTAGTTTGCACACTCATATGTGAGTATGAAGATTATGCAACTTATGGAATGTCATTTGGATTATCGAATTGTTCTGTGGAGGGAAAGATGATTTTAGGGTTAATGTGATAGTGCTATTCATGTAAGAAAATTGAATTTGATTATTTTACGTAAAACTTATTTCAAAATAATCGTCGAACTTGTTTGTGTGGTCTTTACATGTGATAATATGTCTCATGTAACTTTCAAAATGCAATTTGGAATCCAACAATTATCTCGACAGTGAAAACGATAATCTTAGGGTTTTGGTTAATTAAGGATGATTTTAGGGTTATCTTTAGGGTTTGATTAATATTGGTTATATTTGAAGTTTATTTTTTTAAATTTAGATTTTTGTTAAGTTAAATTTCAATTTTATTTAGGGTTTGCTCAAGGCTTGGCTTAAGTAAAATTCAGTTAAGTGTAAGCCAGGAAAATGAGGTTGATAAATAATTAGATCATCAATAATTCTACAGTTATTTTATAAACAATTACAAACTCTTCATATGAGGCCTTAATAGTGTGCTGTTGTGGATGGTTAAAATTATGATAAACATATTTTTTTCCTGTTACTGTTCTTTTCTTATACTTGATATGAATTTGGTCATTAAGAAGGCCCCATTGTAATAAACATAAAATAGTTAAAATGTATAACATTTTGAATTGAAATACAAAATATCATATGGACTCCATTGAATTGAGATCAAATGAATGACCTTGATGGGCGTTATGACAACTCTGATACCATAATTTATTGGGAAGATTGTAGGTTAAAAAGAGCTTTGTTTTTGTTTATCATGGATTATGCCATATGTGTGGCTGTGGATGAAGGATATAAATGGAGACTCTGAGATAATATGTTGGAGTGTGGTCATTTGTTCTAGTTCAAATTTCTTTCAAATCTTGGAGATATGAAGGTAAGGCAGTACTACCAAATTTGTTAAGTTCTTATTAGATTGATGCGTTTGTTGTAGAATGATCTATGCCTCTTCAAGGTTTCATTCCCATTGACGGAGCTTTCAAATTTTGAATTTTTTCTATAATGAAATACTGGCGAATAGTCCGTTTCTGCTTATTTGTTTAGTCCTATCATGATAGACAATATTTTTTATAATACTTTTGATAGTCTAATTGCCATATTATATTTTTAAGGGATATTTTACTTGATGGTTTAGTTCTTATGATCTTTTCAACTACCTTTTTTTTGTTATCAAGTGCCACAGCCTTATATGTAGCTTGAAAATTATGTTGTGATACCGCAAACTATTTCCCGCTTTCTCAATTTAATTAGTCTTCCTCATGCAGGAGTACAATAGTTAAAGGTAGATTTTCAATCTAATTTGTCTCCAACCAAATGAATGTTTATAAATTTTTTATTTTCTTCTGGATGAATTTTTAGTATGCTGGCATCCAGATATTTTTGTTTTGTGGAGATCCAGAGTACGCGTTCATCAGTGAATAACACTATTTTACTTTGATTAGCCATTTCCATCTCAATAAAATATTTTAGATTTTCTTAATTTTTTTGCTGAATATCTATTTCTAGAAATCCTTTGAATGTATACACTTACTCCTGAAAATTCAATTGAGAAGAGCGGAGAGTAGAGAATGTTATAAAATTTATGATCGAATTTCATTCCCTATGTGTGAAAAAAAAGATAAGTGCATAAATGTGTGGAGAAATAATTATCTAGGTATTAAATGAATTTGAAAATCAATTGGTAATTCAGTAGTCTATAAATAATTATATGATAAAAATAGAAAGATATAATTTTTTGTTTTCATTTGGGTGGATATTTAGTTAATCGGCTTTTTTTTTTACCTCAACTTGAGATACAATAGAATGTCGTTGATAGCTTCTATATGGCCTTTAGTAGGTTTGTTCATATATTAACCTTCAACCCAAACGTGGAATCCCATATCAAGTCAAATGGCAAGGTTAATGCATTGATACATACCATTATCAACGAGTGTGTTGTTAGCGATGATCCCAACTTGTATAGTTGGGTCTATTGGTGCTTCCATATGCTGACACTAATTTTTGTTTTGTGGAGATCTAGAGTACGCTTTCATTGGTAAATGATACAAACTTTGATTAGCCATTTCCATCCCAGTAAAGTATTTTAGATTTTCTTAAATTTTGTCTTAAATTCTCCTTTTAGAAATCTTTTGAATGTATAAACTTACTCTTGAAAATTTGAATGAGAAGAGCGGAGTTTAGAAAATGTTATAAAATTTATGATTAAATTTCATTCCCTTTGTGTGAAAAAAAGACAAGTGCATAAATGTGTGGAGAAATAATTATCTAGGAAATAAATAAATTTGAAAATAAATTGGTAATTCTGTAATGTATAAATAATTATATGGTAAAAATAGAAAGCTTTAGTATGGATTGCTAGATATATGAATTTTTTTGTTAGAAGGATGTTGCCCATGGATATTTTATGAGATTAATATTTGTAAAGTGTTGGTAGGATATCAAGTCAGGTTTTATTTGCTCATCATGCCTAGCTTGTTTATGAGATTATCAAAGTTCATTATGGGTAAAGTGTTGGTAGGATATCTGTAATTTGAGAGTTTCACAAAACAAATTTAGTTGAGCTAGTCTGTTTTGAATTTTTTTATAATGAAATAGTGGTCAAAACTCAGTCTATGTTTTTTTGTTGTCCTATCATGATAGATAATATTTTTTACAATACTTGTGATAGTCTAATTGTCATTTTATATTTTTAAGAAAGTATTTACTTGATGGTTTAGGGCTTATAATATGATACGATCCGATGTCAAAATTGACACACTTTTTCGCAAAAACTGGGGTAAACACATTTTATTTCCCGAACACCAAATCAAAGCAATACAACACTAGTAAATCACACAAGTACAAAATATAAATGCCTACAATTTGAGAGGTATGCAATTCCTCCAATTCCTCCAATTCGAGAGGTAGGAGAACAGGTAGGAGATCTCTCCCAAACCCTAAATTTAGGATACAAGACTCAATCTTATTCATAAACCTAACGCTAAATATAATAAATCAATTTATACCCAACACTAATAATAATAAAATATTAAATTTCTTTTTAACATATAAAAGATAAAATTGCCTTTAGGCTAGACATCAGCGTAACATACTCCCCCCAAAAGACACCTTGTCGTCATTGTGGGAAAAGTGATAGTATTCCTCCACCACAATTTCCTCTATTTGTCATCCTCTTTCTCATCGCCATGCTTTATGAGAACTTAAAATTATTGGATCTTTGCAATAGTGTCTTGGGGTAAACTTCTCATTACAACGAAAACATAACTTTCTGTGGCTCACTTGTCTTAAATCTTTGTCTTTGTAAAGTGTTTTGAGTGTTACTCTCGGTCGTTGCCCATTATTCCTTTTTCATGCAACTTCCCCCTGGACTTTTGCTATTTGAGTTCTTGGTACTATCATGGTTGCAACAGTTTGGCATGATGCTTCATCTGTACTGCTCCTGCTGACTTTCTCCATTTTGTCTTGCCCTTCACCATCTGGGTTTAGTCTTCCCCAATCCCCGCGATCTCAATAGTCAGAGTGCTATTCGTTTGTCGGGCTTGGTCCATCTCCAATCCTTCTTTAGATATCACCCTCATTCGTCTCGATATAAACTCGAATCTCTCTATACTTCACGACAGTCCCTTTCTGAGTCAATGCAAAGAATTGCTCGTGTAGGTTTCCTTATCGAATTGCTCGGAAATGATTCAATAGGCAAACTTTAAAGCCCTTTGAGCAGATTGGATATCTACCCTCCCTCTACTGAAACCATATTAGGCCTTTCCCCTCCAAACATAACCCTGTCGCCATGAGCTTCTCCTCCGCATTTAGCCCATTCACCATAAAATATCACTCCACCCAGTACACCTCCTCATGTGCATCTTCTCCCTCGAAGATAGATATCTTCAAATTTCTAACCCTAGGATTGGGTTGTTGATGGGGGATGCTTTCTTGCTCGTGTTCCTCTTATTTGATCTCTTTCTCTTTCGATTTAGCAAATGCTTTTTCGGTCAACCCTTGCTTAGGTTTTGCAAGATGAATTGTCGGCGAGATCTTGTATTCCATCAATAAGCTTCCTCAACATCTCCTCCAAGCTCTCGAATTAACCATCAAATCGGTTTCCATAGAGAAAAACCTTCATTTTATGGTGGAGAACCTTTTCTATTTGATTTAATTCACATGCTTCTCTATATTCTCCTCCAGAGCATCTACTTTCTTGACTACCATTTTTCCCCGAAAAATTTATGATCATAAAGATGAAATTTCTGTGCATTAAAGTGTCATCAATGATTCCAAATAATCTAATTCACTTCTGCACGACAAGAAAGCGCAAGATAGTAAGCCGTTGTCGATCCGATGTGATTTGAGGCCAGTTCTCGACAACCAACTTGGAACAAAAAAATAATATGGGAGTTTTAGTGTTCCGTATATTGAAATTTTATCGGATCTTTTGCAAGCTCAAATAGTGGAAGTAGCACGTGATCCCGTCATTATGATTTGTGGCGGCTGTGTGTGATTTCTTTTGCGGGCACCCTACTAGTTTTTTTCGCATCTGTTTTGAGGTCCGCGAACCCGTGGCTCTGTCCCAGCTAGCTCGATCGTGCCTGTAGTGCTAGGGCGCAACTAGAGGAGGGGAAATGTGGGAGTTTAAGGTCATTGTAAGCCGTGCAAAGAGTTGTGCGTTTGATCCTTCAATACCAGAGAGCTAGACGCCACGATTTGTCTGCAACCTTGTTGTAGCCACAATACGCGATATGCTTCAGCTGCCATTGATTTATTCTTTTGTAGATCCAATTCCCAGAATTTTTGCACTCTGATGCAAATTTGATACGATCCGACGTTAAATCGGCATGCTTTTCTCCAAAATATTGGGCAAACACAATTTTTTTCCCCGAACATCAATTTAAAGCAATAAAATACTAATAACTCACAAGTGCTCACAATTTAAGAGGTAGAAAAACTCTCCTAAACCCTAAACCTAGGATACAAAATTCAATCTCATGCATAAACCTAACTCTAAACATAATAAACATATTTATACCCAATAATAAAAATAATAGATTAAATTTCCCTTAGGCTAGACACCGGCGTAACATAATATTTGCAACTATTTTCTTTTGTTATCAAGTGCCCCAACCTTATATGTAGCTTGAGCATTATGTTGTGATACCTCAAACTATTACTTAGTTTTTCCATGTATTTAGTCTTCCTCATACCAGAGCACAATAGTTAAAGGTAGATTTTTTTTCTAATGTCTCCAACCAAATGATGTTGATGAACATTTTTTATTTTCTTTATGGATGAATGTTTAGGTGATCAAAAAAAATTTTTTTTTGTACTCAACTTGAGATACATTAGAATGCCTTTAATAGCTTTTATATGGTCTTTAGAAGGCTTTTTCTTATATTGATCTTCAACCCTAACATGGAATCTCATATCAAGTCAAATGAGAGTGTGGTTGATGTGTTTATTCCTACAATTATCAATAAGTGTGTTGTTAGCAGTGATCCTAACTTGTATATTTTGGTCTATTGGTGATTCCATATTCTGTCATCTAGATATTTTTTGTTTTGTGGAGATCGAGAGTGTACACTTTCATTGGTAAATAACATTATATTACTTTGATTAGGCCTTTTTCGTCCCAAAAAGTATTTTAGATTCTCTTAAATTTTTTATCTCTAATTCTCTTGCTAGAAATTCTTTGAATGTATATTCTTACTCTTGAAAATTAGAATGAGAAGAGAGGAGAGTAAAAAATCTTATAAAGCTTATGATCAAATTTTATTTCCTTACATGTGTGAAAAAATGACAAGTGCATAAATGGTCGTGGAAATAAATAGCTAGGAGGTTAATAAGTTTGAAAATCAATTGGTACTTATGTAATCTATAAATAATTAGTGATATAGATAGAAAGCTATAGTATGGATCGCTTTGTATTTTTGTAGACGGAAAGGAGCTACCCTTGGAGTCAATATTATTTTAACACACTCCTTTAGGTTGGGTTCTATTTGTTCATCATCCTAACTTGTTTATGTGATTATTAAAGTTCATTATGGGTAAAGTTTTGGTAGGATATCCGTGATTTGTGAGTTTGGCAAAACATAGTTTAGTTGAGCTAGTCCATTTTGAATTATTTCTATATTGAAATACTGGTGAAAATTTTGTCTATGCCTATATGTTTAGTCCTATCATGATAGCCAATATTTTCTTACAACCCTTATGATAGTCTAATTGTCATATTATATTTCTAAGGGAAATTTCACTTGGTGGTTTAGTTCTTTTAATATTTGCAATTACTTTCTTTTGCTATCTAGTGCAACAACCTTATGTGTAACTTGAAACTTATGTTGTGATACCACAAACTATTTCTTATTATCTTCATGTAATTAGTCTTCCTCGTGAAACAATAGTTAAAGGTGGATTTTCTTTCTAATGTGTCTCCAACCAATTGAATGTCTATGAAAAATTTTTATTTTCTCTCTAGATGAAGTTTCAGGCAATTGACTTTTTTTTTAACTCAACTTGAGATACATTAAAATGCCGTTAATAGCTTCTATATGGTCTTTAGTAGGTTTATTCATATATTGACCTTCAACCCTAACATGGAATCCCATATCAAGCCAAATGAGAGTGGGGTTGATGCGTTGATACCTACCATTATTAACGAGTGTGTTGTTAGTGGTGATCCCAACTTGCGTAGTTAGGCCTATTGTTGCTTCTGTATGCTAAAATCTAGATATTTATGTTTTGTATTGGTAAATAACATTATCATACTTTGATTAGGCCATTTCCGTCCCAATAAAATATTTTAGATTTTATTAAATTTTGTATCAAATTCTCTTGCTAGAAATCCTTTTAGTCTTGTTGGTTCTTACTTCAATATCACCTATAGACATATAGAACATAGCTATTTTTTCTCTTTCTAAGAGTGTTTAATGAAGATAGCATAGTTTGCCTGACAATAGTATTCCCACACTTCTCCTATGAATTTGGAGAATTTGCAGACCTCGTACGAGGATTTTTGTTGTGGCTATATATAGTTTTTTTTAAAAATTTTTTGAACCGATTTTCTTTATCTGTGTTTCTCTCTCTTTTTTGTTTTTGTTTTAATTTAGGTGGGTATATACTTCTACTTTATGGTCTTCATTATAAAAATCATTCTCAATATTTGTTTAATGTGAAATCTAGTCCAAATTTGAATTCTGTTGTGTTTGGCATGAAGGGAAATCTTTCATGAAAGTTTAATTATTTGTTTAAATGTCCTTTTTGCAAAAAGTTGGACTTCAAATATTTTTATTCCCTTTTTCCTTATGTTCAACTCTAACGATTCATTTGTATTTAGTCTATTTTTTTGGTGGAAGTTTGAAGGTTGCCCACTTACCATTCATTTTTAACACCATAACTTCATATGTTACAACTTTCGTTTGATGTGGGGTTTTAATTTGTAGCTTCATGTATTTTATTTGGAATATGATTATATTAATTGAAAGGACAAAAGCACGAAATTAAGGCGAGATCCCTTTATAAGACATGGAATTATAGACTAGGTGTTTCGTGCATGACTTCGTCAGTTTTAGGCTATAGAATGATTATGATTAGTATCAAGAAGTTTTTCTTATTGGTCACTACTCCATTGATCCTTAAATCAAGTTGTGGTTTTTGTATGTTTATGATTGATTGATTGCTCTATTTCTTAAATTTTCTTTTCACTCATTTTATAAAAATAAAGAAAATTTCGTATATGTTTGGTGTAATGACAAGGAAATATGGGAGTTTGCAGTTCTTGAGGGCTTCAATTGTTTGATGTGCTAACATGGTGAGGTGATAACGGTATTATGGCTTCAGTGAGACTTTGGTAGGTAAAATAAGGGGCAATACAAAATATGTTTTATCCGTGAATTTGATAAGAGAGAATGGTGAATGATTAAATAAGTTCCTACCTTACAGTTTTTGTTCTGGATTATTCTTCCCCTTAAGTTTGGGTATGGAGTAGTATTGTTGGTGTTTAAGGAAGGTTACATCTATGCAAATTTAAAATTTTCTTCTCGTGTGGGAAATGCTATTGTGCCACATTTTAATTTTATCCTTTGATTTAAGAGAGGATAATGAATGTTGAAATTGGCTTTAACATTAAGATTTTTGTTTTTTAATTTCGTTATATCGTTTGGGTTAGTATGGTTGGTGTTCATGAAAGGTTACTTCTATGCACACATAAAATTTTCGAGTGGTTGTGTCCTTCTGCTTTGGGGCATTTGTATCCTTTTGATATGCGGAGTACTAGTGACAGTACTCTTAATAGACTTATGGTCTAATTTGCTAAGGAGTTCATGATGAACACCCAATTATTTCTGTGAAAAAAAATGTTTTGTTATTTGCGGAACGAAGAAAAGGATTTGACTATGGGTTTGAAATTTTATTATTTTTGAGGGCTTTTTATTCATGTGATAAGGGCTATTATGACAGCTTCTCTCTAGTGAATTTTAGGAATATTTGCTGAAAATATTGTTAGTCTAACCGCTTTTAAGGGTGTCTAATTTTCTTTTTCAGAAACTTCATTTTGTTAAAGGACGTTGACATAAAAGTTTTTATGGATAATCCCGTTATATAGGATATCATTTCTTAAAATTGATGTATTTTTTGTTATTATTGATTTTTTGGAATTTGATTTTGGATTGAAATTAATTACGAATCACGTTGCTGAAATGATTGAAATTTATCTCGCTTTGAATTTTTTTCATTAACAAAATCCCAGTGAGATGGTATGATCATTAATGAAGGAAATAAATCATCTTGTTCCCACATCACTATAGACTAAAGTAAAAAGATGGGAATCATTGCATGTTCCATTGTGATATGAGTGTATTTAGCTATATGACAAAATTTACAGAAAGTATATATTTTTCTAGTGTATAGAGAAATAATATTTTTTAATGGTAAGTTGGGTTTGGATTTTTTGGGTAATAGTGCTAAAGCTTGACATTACTATCATTATTTGATATGTATTTAAAATCTGAAATGATAATTTCTAGTAGATAAATTTCATTATTTTTCTATGTCTTGAAGGAATTTTTTATAATGTAAAGTCCTAAATACATCTTCGCACTACCAATCTCTTTTCTAAGTTCAATTCTTGAAATTGATAGATTAAATGAGAACATAACACCGTAAATTTTTTCTTGAGTAAGTTTTCTATTTGATAGTATGTTACAATCTTGATTGTATATTGAAGCACATAATTATATTAGATATTTTAAGGAAATGACAATGTATGATAATCACTTATGAGAATAACCCACTTATAATCCAAACATTATAATTTTCATGATATGAGCTGTAATTGTGGAAGAAATTGCTGTATCCTGGTACTCTCAATTTTATTATACAAGTTGTGGTTTTCTTCTTATTTGTAGTGAGTGTATCTAATAAAATTTACTTATTTGACTAACCAAGCTTTATTCCATTAACCTTTTGAAAAAAGTTTGTTTTGGGAGAATGATTGTCTGTGTTGGATATTTGCTTGAGGATGAAAAATTTGTTTGCTTAGAGAAGAGACTTTCGTGTTAAAGAACCATCAGACTCACAAAGAGTAGAATTGTAATATGCTTGATACCATGTTAAAATTTAGAAGGAAAGGAGGGGTGAGTAGAAAATAAGAGATTTATGAATGAAATTTATCATCTTGTTCTATATAAAATTGAGAAAAAACTATATATAAATTAGTGGAGAAAAAACTATTTATGAAAGAAGTAACTTTGGAAACAATAATTAATTCTAGAATTTAGAATTAACTATATAGTATAAACAGAAAGTTTTTGTCCATGGATAATTTTGTAGCAAGAAACTTGTTGTCTATGGATTGTTATAGATGGAAAGCTATGGGCCACAGATTTTGGATTATTTCAACAAATACCAATGTTTGAAGACTGAGCAAAGAGGATTTTTGTGAAATTTCATGTATCCTTAATAAATAACTTGGGGGTTTAAACATATCAGATTCTTTTGTGGTGTGTCGATACTACTAAACAAGTTGTTCATTTCAATAGTATTTTGACTAATGCACGGTAGTAAAATATAATGAGGAGAGCGGGGCCGTGGTTTGGGGTAATATTACCTTCAATAAATGTGTCTAACCTAAATGTTGCTGATGCGTTTGAATGCTATAAAATTAAAATCTAATATGTGCTGGAGCTGATTGAGGGCTTGCTCTATTATTGTAACATAGCTTTGTTGCTCTCTCTTCTCCATGTATGCATATTATAAAATGTTTTAGCTTTTGGAGTCCAACTAGATATTTCGAGGCTTTTCTTTGACTATTTATTTGTTAATTTAATGGCCACAACTTGAACCATTGTACCTGAGATTCCTAGAATTCTAAATGCTTTATTAATTGCTTTTTTTTCTATTTCCTCTGTTGGTTGCTTCTCTTAATGTGCTAATTCTTGGATTTGTTAGATATCTTGATTCTGATTTATCTGAAGATTACTACTCTGGTGGAGCTGAAAGATCGCCTGCATGGCGAATTCAACCAGATAAACATACTAGCTCTGATGATGAGGAGCAGAGGGCTCACAGAAAGAACTCTCATTACACACATAATAGTACTCGTCAAAGGCCAAGTTATCACGATGATAAGTTTCATTTGATTGATGAGAAATATAAGGAACCTTGTATTTTTGCCTGTGGAAGGGAACAGAGAGCTCATTTTTCTGAGAAATCAAAATCTGATTTACAAGATTTGTCTAATGACACCAGAAGGCATAGTAGAGAGAGAAAAAATCACCAACACAACTGTTCTGAGCACAGTGGGAGTGATTGTAGCTGGAAAAACCATTGTAGGAGTAGGATGCCTGAAGATGGTGACTTTGTTACTCTGGTTAAAAGACGTCGCAACAATCAGTATAATCAATCAGAATTTTGCTTGGAACCTGAATCCTCCATTGACCATAAAAATTTCCACAAGGAACGAGAGTCTAGTCACAGTTCCAGGCACTCTAGTAAAATAATTAAGTCTAGAGATGAGCGGCTTGATAATGATAAACAAGTGATGGTTAAAGGCTGGGAAAAGTGTGAGAGAGATCATCGCTACAAGGAATATGGGAGATTCCGTTGAAACTTTTCAATTTTTTGTTGGTTTTTTTGGATAGAGGAAGTGGATATAATCCAGCTGGAGCAATGCGATTCAGCAGCCACAGGAAATATATCATATGAGGTAAACATTTATGTATGTATGTTTTGTCCAGTAATCGGTTTCTGTCGTGGCCAGGTTTGTTTCTATTTTGTTCCCGAAGTTTCAAGTTTTGATATATGTATAAGAGTATGGACAACATGCCACTACGATTTTTACTGCATTCATTCCAATAAATTTTTGAGTAGGTTGTCGTGTTTCTTGTAACATAAATTAATCACACGTAAATCTTTTATTTGTTGCTGCAGATTTTATGCTTGATAAAAATTGACCTTGGAGCTAACCTTCTCTTATGTTTGGAGTTATATTGTTCTTTCACTTGATAGTTCCAAAGTCTTGGGAGGTTCAAAACAGCACACTTATGTAGAGCAAAGTAGATCTTTGTCAATTGTTGTTCTTGATATGGTGAAATCCATTGTGCCTGCTTAGGTATGATTTTTTTGACCTTTCATTTATGTGGTTACATAATAGTTTTTACTAATTGTTCTTTACTTTATGATTAATGTTAATGCTATTTTCATCAATTAGTTTTTTTTGTATAAGTAAATTCAAAATTTTTAATTCTTCTGGCATTAATAATGGCAACCTTTCTAGTTAGAAAATTTCACTGGAACTAAAAAGAGGCAATGGAAGAAAAGTTCTCAATGAACCAATAACCCGTAAGTTCTTTTTGTTTTTTGGTTTTTTTTTGTTCTCGAAGGGTTTGCAATGTCTTCTAAGATTAGTTATTTGGTATATTTGTTATCGGTAATGATTGTAGCTATAAATTGGAATAGTTGGAATAAGGTTACTCATCATTCAGATGATTTTCGTAACTAATATTAGTATATTGTGTTTCTTTAATTCTTATGCCTTTTCTTATAAACCCGTAGATTCTTCTGTTTGGTAAGTTTTCATTAAGCCTTGTGTCACGTGGTAAAGTAGACTGGCTTAAGCTTTCCAGGCCTGGTCTGTTGTTCACTGGAGGTAGACCACCAGGCTTGTCGTTCTGATTTTCATGTGATTTACTGAAGTTATATCCAGTTTCAGGCTTTGGGACCTATCTGATAGACTGAGCCATTTCTAATTTTGTCAGCCATTGAACTGGCAGTTCTTTTAATTAAATGTGATTTACTTATGCTTATTCAAAATTTCTTTTTAAGCATTAAATGATAAAATTACTTGTGTTAATTTAGTAAATTATAATTGCATTGTGTACACATTTGGTTATTTCGAAATATATAATTCAATAATAATTAAGTTAAGGGGTAATGATAAATTAGGAAGAGTGGAGTGATGATTATTTTAGTGAGACTGGATATGAAGTATGAAAATAAATTTATGTGTTCTGAGCATTTATTGTAAATATTGATAAAATTAATGTAGCGTAATTAGGGCTGTTTGGGTTTGCTTAAAAGGAATGCAGAGTAATCAGATTATAGTATATTAATGATACTCATTGGTTATTTGGTTGCCCGTAAAGTAAAGTAAATACGTAATAATTATTTTTTCTGTATGATTAGATGCATGTACAGTAAAAGAAAAAACAATGTAGTTTGAATACTTAGGGGTTGTTTGACTTATAAAGGTTGTTTGATTATTTATAAAGTAAACTGAAAAATCTGATCCAATGCTGTTATTTTTGACATAATTCTCTTATTCTTTGATGAAATTTAATGATTTTTGGTGTTGTTGAAAAGCTAACAAAATTTTTTACATCCTTTTTTTCTAAATTTTTTCCAATTTCGACTTAATAAACTGTAGTTTTCACAAATAAACAATATGAATTTTTGGTAGAAAACCTGATCAAATGCTATTATTTTTGACATAAGGTTGTTTAGTTTGAAATATTTAGTGTGTATAATATAGCATGTATCATAATTTCAAATGTTTGATTAGATGTAAAATAAACTTTTTTTTTCTTAAAAGTATTTTGAATGGATCAAATATCGTAGTTTTCTTGCATTCAAAGTTGCTCAAAATCGAACAAAAAAGAAATTCAACATGCATAACTCATGCTCTCATTCTCCTCCTTTTTATCTTGTGTACTTGGGTGCATGCCCAATTTCTATTTCGAGCTTGCTATTTTGGAGAGGAGCCCTAACTTTTATTGTAATCTGCCCTTGATTACTCTAAAATCGAAGGCAAAACTCATGTAGTAGCCACATTTTTGAACGTTGTCTTTCTCCATTCCTTCTTGGACGTCTTCTTTCGCTAACATGCTTTTTATTGTCATTTTTGTTAGTGTTTGGCTCCTTATAAAACAATCTTCTTAACCCATCAACGTTAACTTCTAATTTTTTTTTTGTAGCAGATGGCTTCTTATTCTGTCATCTATTTTTTTGGTTGAGATCCGATGCAATGGATCGCTATTTTAGTGTAATTAAGAAAAAAAATATCATGACATGTCTTGTAAAATTCAATTGTGTTATACTTGATATTTTTAGGGTAATTATAATCTCATTTTGATAGCATCTTGTGTTACATTTTTTTGTGAAAATTATTTAATATAATTTTCTTCTAACTAAAATAATTACGCAAACGTTGATCTTTTCTTGTATACAATTATGATAAAATGGTTAAATGTATTACAATAAGAACTCAAATATAATTTCATTATTTTCATTAAAATGTTTCCAGCAATAAATTTTTTTTTTTTTTTTGTTCCAAAATTTTGGATATGCAACTTGCATGAAGTGTATTAAAATGTTATGTGAAGATAGATGAATGATTACATAACAATGAAGATCAGTTGTCCCATTCAAATAACTTCTATGATGACAGAGCAAATTCATAAATGCTTAGCACTCCATCCCGTCATTATTGTTGCAATTAATATTATATTTATATTATTATAAGAGATCGGTGCTGAAAGTGAAAGTGTAATCCTGATGAAAATATACAACATTAATTATCTCTTTATGTTATATCTTAAAATTTATTTTTGACTGTATTTCATGTCAATTTCCATGACATATCTTTTAAAATTCAATTCATGTTCACGTTAAAAAATAAGTTGCTATGTTATTACATATACTCAAGCATAATATTCATAATCGGGTTACTAGATTTAATTTTTAGATATTTGGGAAAATTATTATAGATACTTGAATGTTGGAATATATGTTATAAAAGAGTGGCATCCTGAATTGACTAAACTATTACTGCTCCAAACTCTATATAAGATATAAAAAAAGATAGTATAATTGTACTTTTTTCAAGGTATGATCATTCTTATGTTTGAAAATATTTTTTTTCGCATTTGAACATTTAATTTGGTTTTAGAATAGATGATTATATTTGATGCTATAGATCCAGCATGTGTTCCGATATAGAGTAAAAAAATCATGCAGAAATCAAATGTTCTAACAACGATGGATTTCAATTTAAGGTGTGCATGTTCTAGCCAGTTGAGAGGGTTCAACATGTAATGTGAATGTCTTCAGAAATTGATTAAATGATCTAATTGCTTTGTTACGTATTTTGGAAGATACAAAAGTTGGTTGCGTAAAATTTAATACGCAACCGCAATAGTCTTCATAAAATTAATTTTATTAAGCATCACAGGTAAATATTATTTAATTGATTTTGAGTATTTTACTAGCAAAGTTTTATATCCCCATATTTCATCGCAAGTTAACATAGATGAGTTTTTATTGCTGTCAAACTTGTAAATAGCAAAGAGCTATTTAATTTTTGATATTCATTGTTGCACACAATATTTAGTATGCATTTTGTTCATTAAAGAACCGTTTTGCAATTATAAAGTATGAAAGTTATTTTTTTGGAATCCAAGTTGAACTTTTTTTTTGAAATCCAATTCTATCTCCAATTACTGGAATTGGCGATAGAATTATAGCCCTAATTATTATTGGTGATATTAAGATTTGTAATGTTATAAATGCTTAGGCTCCTGAAGTAAGTTTAGAAGTAGGTTCAAAAGAAACATTTCAGAATGAATTAGAAGAATTAATACAAATGATACCTCCCGAAGAAATAATTTTAATTGGGGTTGATTTAAATGGACATGTTGATAGAGTGGTAAAATATTTTAGAAATATTCACAGCGGCTACGGTTTTTGAGTGATTAATGAAGAAGGTAGAACTATATTCACAGTGTGATTATTTTCTTATGAGAAAAAAAACCATCGAGAATGTAAATATCATTCTATGTGAAAATTTAAGTACTAACATCGATTATCAGTTATGGCTTTTAAGATGTGCTGAAAGATAAAAAAACACAATGAAATATTGTCATAAAATTAGCAAAGAGCACTTAAAAATACAACTAAAATTATTTTTATGAGTATACTTTTTCAAGATTTGAGATGTTCATAAAGAAACTAATTCTATGTGAAATAAGGTTAAAAAATACTATTAAATAAGTGACAAAATAAACATTTGAATCAAAAAAAAAAGTTTTTATAAATAGAAATAGTTGGTGGAATAATATTAAGAAGTTTTGTTGTAAAAATTGATTTAAATATAAAGCTTAGAGAATTAGAAAAAAAAAATATAAGGTAGCCCTTAAGAAGTCTTAGAGAACAAATTGTGATGCTAAGAATTTTTTTTTTAGTGATCTTTGTAATAGATTAAATACTAAAGTGGATGAAAAATTTTTGTATAAACTAACAAAACAAAGAAAAAAAAGTAAAAAATTAATTCAAGTTTATTAAAGATTAATATAAAAAGTGTTTTTCTCAGAGGAAGATATTCAATATAGGTGGGTGAGATATTTTAATAAACTTTTGAATGAAGTTTTGGAAAATACGATTGGCCTCAGTGATCTTAATATCATTTAATAATAAAACTTTTTATTTTTACGTCTCAACAGTTAAATTTAAATTCAGGAAGCTTAAAAGAGAACTAAAGGTGGAAAAATAATAGAACTGGATGATATCCCAATAGAAGTGTCGAAATATTTTGGAGATTTGACAGTTTCTTAGCTAACTAATTTTTTAATATTTTTTTCAAAACTAAAAGTACTTGAAAGCATTACATTAATATTGAGGAATGGAGGAAGAGTATTTTGGCCCCTATTTTTTTAGAATAAAGGGAATGCACAAGACTGTGCAAAATTATAGAGGAATTAAGTTAACGTGTAATACTTTAAAATAACGGGAGAGAGTAATTGAATATAGGTTAAAGATGTGATACAGAGATCTCTCATAATCAGTTAGGATTTATGTCAGACAAGTCTACTATGGAAGTTATACATTTATTGAAAGGTTTGAAAGAGAAATATTATTGATCTAGAAAAAAACTTAGATATTCAAGTTATTAAAGATATATACAAGAGTTGTTACTTTTGTTCGAACAGAAAGAGGATTGACCAGTATTTTTCTATTTCAGTTGGATTACATTTTGGATCTATTTTAAGACTATCTTTTTGCTTTAGTTATGGATGCATTTACTGGACATTTACACAGGATGCACCTTAGTGTATGCTTTTCTCTAATGATATCATTCTTATGGATAAGACTAAAGAAAGAGTTTAGGAAAATCTTAAATTATGGAGGTCTAATTTAGAGTCTAAAGACCTTCATTTAACTTCATTTAAAACTAAATATATGGAATGCAATTTTAGTAGTATTAGTTATGATAACAGAGTTTTGACAATGTGTGATCAAATAATTAAAATGATTAAATATTTTAGATATCTTAGGTCTGTTGTTCAAAGTAATTTTGATATAGATAGGGATTCTATTAGTAGAATTCAAGTTGAATGGTTAAAGTGGAGGATTGCATCAGGTCTATTTTGTGATAGAAAAGTATTGCTTAGACTTAAAACAAAAATTTATAAGGTTTTGGTGAGACTTGTAATGCTTTACGGTGCAAAATGTTGGCCTATAAAAAAGAAGCATAAAACTATAAAACTAAGTAAAACTAAGTTAAGTGTTGCTGATATGAGAATGCTTAGGTGGATGAGTGGCTTGACACTTAGAGACAAAATGCAAAATGAATGTATCTGTGAATGGAAGGATTGGTGTAGCTCTAATGGCAGTCAAGTTTAGAGAGAGTTGTCTTAGATGATTTGATTACATTAAACGTCGATCATCTGATGATCCAGCTAGTAGAGTAAAAGTCTTAGATTTGACTTATGTTAAGAAAGGTAGATGTAGACCAAAAAAAACTTGGGCATCTTGTATAAAAAATGATCTTAATTTATTTGAATTAAATGAAAATATGACACTCAATAGGACACAATGGAGAAAAAGGATTCATATATCTGACCCCATTTAGTGGGATAAAGTCTTAGATGTTGTTGTTGTTGTTGTATATTATGTATCTGAAATATTAACTAAAGATGGAGACGTCTTCAGTTTCTTAGAAGATGAGTGAGATTGAAGGTATCAAGCTCAAAAGAGGTATAAAATTTTGCTAGATGATTCTCACGAGTGATTGAAGATAAAAGGCTTGATTGCTATAGCCATGTGATTCCACCTGTTGGCTATCAGACAAAAAAGTCTCATTATTGTAATCTTAATGTAGATTGTTTTTGTAAAACATTTTGCATTTTTTTTTTAATGACATGCATTTTTGTGTGCAGTTTTTTCATTTTTTGACATACTATTCTATGTTCAAATATATATATATATATATATATATATATATATATATATAATATATATATATATATATATACATTTATGTTTTTTTAAATCTGAACTTAAAATTTTTACATGTTACCTGCTATTTGTTGGAGTGATGGAGACATAATAATCAATTGCTATATAAGCTTTTAAATTGAAAGATAAATTTGATATTAAAATTACGACTTAGCAATGTAATAATCAGATTCAAAACCAACAAACAATACAGAATCATATCCATTATTTGAAGAAATATCTAGAACATACTGCGATGAAAGTTAAAAAAAAATATATTGATGAGTTAGTAGTATGTATTTTATATCTAAGTACTGCTTCTATTCAAAAAAGATTTTGGAGAAATCAAATAATAAAATAAGTCATCCTTACACATTGTGGTATAAGATTTTCTTAAAGCTATAACTTTATTAAATATTCCTATTGCAAATTACACCGAGTTTAGAAAGATTTATGATGATGGACATGCCATTGGAGATTAGGCTAAGCCGGAAAAATATTAAAAGGTATTTGATGTTTAACAAATAAAGTTGGATGACAAGTATATCATAGTTTTTGTAGAGATTGGTGTAGATGTAGCACAATCTATGGAGTGGTATGATTTGATCATTAAAAAGATTATACATTTGTGATTAGGTAAACAAAAAATGAATATGGATAGCAGAAAATTTGACTTAATCTTGTCATTTTTCAAATAACTTGCTCATTTTATGAATTATACTATTTTGATATTGTTGGTAAAGTTTCTACTATTTTTATGTTATCAATTTTTTTTTTAATTTTGATGTCATAAGATATATTTTTCAAACATTACAAAGGGCAAATAAAAATTGGAAAATTCGATACTACGCTTTTTTTTCTGGTATAATATGCTCATTTTTTAATGAGATTGCATGATTTTGATTTGTTGAAAAGTTGAGAAATATTTGCACATCTCGTGTTGTTAATTTTCTCTAATTTTAACTTGATAGCCTATCTTTTTCACAAAGAGATAGAAAATGAATATGAAGAATAGAAAACTAGTCTTAAGATACTTTTTTTTTATATAATTTGCCAAATTCTTTATGAAATTGCATGATTTTGGTCTCATTACAAAGTTACTAAATTTTTTTTTACAACTTTTGTGTATTTCACAATTTTTCATAACTTTCACGTTTTTCGTTTCTTTAATCTCTACTTTATAAGTTAGAGCTTTAACAATTGTCATGAAACCAAATTACAATTAATATTATTTTGGACATAACTAATTTTTTGATGGAATTGCATATTTTGAATCACTTTGAAAAGTAAAAATAAAAAACATTTTTGTGTGTTTTTTTTTTACTTTAGCCACTTTTTTTTTTTTTTTTGCAATCGTTTTTACTTTTTGCATATATTAGAAATTCTAATACTAATTATGTTGAATTGTTGAGCATTTGAAGTATTTTATGTATTCATGGGATAAATGGATTGAGTTATCAACATTCATTGAGAGACAACTTTCTTGGTAGCTAAAAAATTATTTTTTTCATCTATCAAAGTCTGAAATCTAATCAAATATTGTTGTAGTTTACATGGAATGCTCTTTAAGAGGTATAAAGTATTATAATCTCCTTGACCAACAAATAAATTATGTAATAGAAATCTAAATTATTTATATAAGAATCATCATAACAGTTTTTACCTTAGGTGGTTTGAAGTGCATATAAAATAAAGTTTTTATTGTCTTGATTATAATGAAAATCTTATTAATCAAATAATAACCTATGTTCTTAGTGAATTGTATATATTTTAAATTTATACTTGATAATATTTTGTAAGATTGGGTGAATTGTATAATCAGTCATTATAAAATAGATTAAAAAACACAGTTATCTCGGAATGATGATCTATGTTGTGTAGCCAAAATAATAGTTTACATTGATAGGGGAGGAGAGAGGAATATTTAATTAAAAAGTAGTCACATGTAAAAATTAAAAAGGGCATACAAAATTTTGTTTTTTTGACACAAATATATCAATTTCAATTCAAAATTTAATTTGCAAATCTTATAATTCAAACTAATGCAAGAAATGATATAATAACAAGCATTTCAAATGGTACAACTTTTTCTATCTTATTATTTCAATTAATTATTAAACTAAATATGTTGATTTTAAGTTTACAATAAGTTCAATTTTTGACTTAGCAAATAGTTCATTTTTTTCAGAAGTCCAAAACACATTTAACAGAATATAAATATCGAACAAGAATAATTGCATTTATCTATTAGAGAAACAGTTTGAATTATACAAAGTAATAATAACTTAACATAGTAAGATAAATTTGTTGAAAGTTATAAATACATTATAAGTTTAAAGTGCTTCCTAACATATGTAGTTGAAAGTTATAAATTTATTATAAGTTTAAAGTACTTCCTAACATGTTCTTTGAGAATTTTGAAATATATTTTATAATTTTGTCATGAGTTTAGTGGATATTTTTCTTCTTTGGAGGCTCTTATTATATTTTTAATTGCATTAAAAATTTGAGCTATACTATCAACTATTATAACAATGTATCTGTGGATAATTTGATCGATAATAAATCTCTTATTCCTTTTTTTTTGGGACACATCTTAGAAAAAAGTGGATGTAACATTTCATGTGTAATTTTATTTAATGTCTATATTAGGTCATTTAATGGGTTGTACTGCATATATGCCAGAATACAAAAAATATGGTTTTCAAAATATCAAATTTTATTTGTTGAGTGTAAATATAGTTTGACAAAATTCTACTTAGCCCAATTTCCAAAATCATGTTCTTCATCAGAAAACTTTTCTAACTTCATGTAATTTGTGATTGAGATATTCTATAAAGCTTATAACACAATGCATACAAAACATTATATTTATTTTAGTATGTGATTTATTGAAAAGAAACTCCAATAGAAAATGTAGTTAGATATAAAATATATATTCCTCTTAAATAATAAATATTGGTTTTATACCTTCATCGCAATATACCCTATATATTTATTTTATATCTTAAATATGATTCTATATAGTTTGCTGATGTTAAATGTGATTTTATCATTACTCATCTCATTACTCATCTATACCTTATTTTACAAATTTATTTTAAATTTTTGATTAACACTTTTATAAACATCAACTTTAAAGTCATGAGGTCTTTGGTTATTTAAATTGATATATTTAGATATTATTTGTAATGACCTAATTATCTAGTTAAGTTTTGTGCTTCATAAAAGATTTTCTTATTCTTATAAGAAATAGATGTAGCAGTTAATTGTTATGTACACATCACTTATATAAATAATAAATAACATCTTACTAATTTGTGTTTAAATATAAGATGCATGTATGTATATTTATAACATTATATTTGAATGTATAATTCTATTAAAGAAATGATGAAAGATTTCTACTTATAAAAAAGGACGTCTTTCATAAAAGATGCAAATATTTTACAAAATTAAGCTACATTATAAAAATGAGATTCTAATTTGTCTAATAACATATATTTTAATAACATATATTTTTTCATGCATTTTTTTTTTTTTCAATGTATAACTCCATGTAAAAAAATATGAAAGACTTGTACCTATAGAAAATGATATATTTCATAAAATGATGCAAATATTTTACAAAGTTAAGCTACATTATAAAAATGAAATTTTAATGTTTTTAATAACATTTTTTTTTCATGTATTTCCACAAAATCAAGCTATGTAATATGCATTAAATAAGAAAAATATCAACTTAGATTTCCAAAGAAAATTAAGGTTGCTATCTGTAATTACAAATCAATTTTAATGAATCAAATGTACAATTCGTAGTTATGCTTATTGTGGAAAGTGAAGATTAAATAGTTCTTTTCTATTTGAGTCTCATTTTACTAAACTCCTTTAAATGATAACTGGTGGCACGATGTGGTGATAGATTTTATGTAGGGTTAGCTTTTGTACTTCTTGGAATTTGTCAGCTATTAGATTTTTCTGTTACATTTCTGAGAACAGTTCATCATGTGTTGAATCCTCTCATATGATTAGAACACATGTTAACCCCCATTTGAATTACATTTGTTGCGAGTACTTTTTTGCTTCGATATGATTTTTATACTCTATGTATGGGATTCATACTCCTTGAGTACTCTTCACTTTGGTGTGCATTCTATTTAGATAAATGTTGTAAATTATAATGTTTTTTTTTTCTCATGCATGATGTATGATTGTATTTTAAAAAAGGCATTAACTTATTACTTTATTTTATTTTTATGTGGAGTGCGGAGTAGTGGTAACTTGATTAATGTATATGACGTAACTCTAATATGTATTTCAACTGGGTTGTAACGAGTTGAGCTTGAACGTACTTAGGCTTGACTCGTGAACTATGTGTTTGTGTTCAGCTCGATTTAAATATTCTTGTTCGTGTTCGGCTCGAAATTGACTCGTTAAAATTAATTAAAAAAAAAAGATGTTGAGTGTTGAATTCGAACATGCACCAACTCTGTGCAATAGAAGATGCAGAACCATATGACTACACAAACTGTTATGATTTTAACTTAGATATAAATATATATATAATATTCTTATATAAATAATATATATAATATGTATACTTTTTTTTTATTTCGAGCTGATACGAGCCAAACACGAGCAAAGAAAGGGTTCATGTTCTGCTCGTTTATAATTCGTGCTTTAAAAAATTATTTGTGTTCGGCTCATTTACTTAAAGAACGAGCCGGACACGAGCTATTTAACATGCCGAACACGAGCTGTTCGCGAACAATGAGCTTTTTTGACAGCCCTAATTCCAACATTCAACTGCTTATTAATTATTCTTTGAAATTTTAAAAATTAAACTAAATGACTCGATTACGAATAGTTTACCAAGTGTATGCAATAAGATAATAACTTATTCTTTAATGAATACATAGTATGTGTCTTCAAACAATTTCTTTATGCACATTAATTTGCATGGTCTAAAAAGTGCTCTTCGCATTTGCTTCAGATCGATACAATTAAAATGAAATTCAAGATATAGTTTGATGAGATACTTTTGAAGTTATATATTCCTATATCGTGCAATAATAGATATATAATATTTTTTGCAGTAGCATTGACCACAGACTTTTGGATGATTCTAATCTAACTTTGTCTCATCACATAAATTATTTGGATAGACAAATTATCTTCATCATCATGTATCCATTCATCTATTTTCACATCACATGTGAATACACGCTTCGATTATTTACTCAAAAGGTAGTTAAATTATTATTAATTAAAAGGTAGTTAAATTATTCTCAAAAGGTAGTTAAATTATTATTAATTAAAAATGAAATGATATCATATTCTTATCGTTATACTTCAATCATTTACTTAAAATTGTCTAAAAGAGATTGGCCTTCTACGAATGTATTTAAGAAGAAAGAAAATTATGTCAAATAGATTTTGATAAAAATAAATTATAATACATGAGATTATTAAAATGATTTTATTACTAACAAAAAAAAAAATATTAGTGTGATACAATAGGATTTCAAAGGGCAAATAAGAATGTTATTCTTCTTTGTTACATTGAGATGAAAATTTTTTGTATCAAATCTCATTAAGAGAAAAGAGACTAGATGGTAACATAACTATCATTTGCTATTAGAAATTGGAACAAAGCAGTCTCCAACTTATTAAGAAGCTTGCTAGTTGAATAACCCACCCATCACTATCAGAATTAATAGAACAATTAACACATTAGTTGAAGAAAATGTCGAAGAAGGGATGAAGTGTCTAACGCTCAGAGTTGTGGCTATTACACAGGAGTCTGCTCTCGATTCTAGGGTAGGGGTTGAAAAATTATGGCAATCGACTATAGAGTTAGGAAGTTAGCTATGAAATCATATTGTTTTATGACTCGAGAGATGTTGTCGTTAGGGCTTCTCTTGTCCCTTGAATTGTGAGTTCGGTGTATTTCTTTTTTGCTGAACTTCGGGCAAACTTTGAATGTCCCTTAAAAAGTTTTATTTTCTCATGCATGAGGCATGATTTTACATAGACAAAAGGCATGAACTTATTATTTTATATGGATTGTGGAGTTGTGGTAGCTCGAGCAATCTATATGACAACTCTCATATAACATGTATTCCAACATTTAGTTGCTCATTAGTTATTCATTGAAATTTTAAAAATTAAATTAATTGATACGACTATGAATAGTTTACTTTAGCATATGCAGTAGGATAGTAACTTATTCTTTAATGAGTATATAGAATGTGTCTTCAAACAATCTTTTATGCACCTTAAGTTGCATAATCTAAAAAGTGCTCTCCGCATTCACTTCATATTGATACAATTAAATTGAAATTCAAGATACGTTTGAAGTTATATATTTTGCTTAAGTTTATATTTCTTACTTTCAATTCCTACATCGTGCAATAATACAAATATAATATTTTGCAATAGCATAAACCACAGACTTTTTGATGACTTTTTGATGATTTTAATCTAACTGTCTCATTGCAGAAAATATTTGGATAGACAAATGATCTTCATCATCATGTAGCGATTCATCTATTTTCACATCACATGTGAATACACGCTTCATTTATGTCACATATCCAAATTTTCTCGATAGCTAGGTAAATTGTTATTAAAGTTGAAATGACATTCATATTCTTATCATTATTCTTTAATCATTTAGTTAAAATTGTCTAAAACAGATTGGCCTTTTATGTATTTTTTTAAGCTGAAAGAAAATTATGTCAGATAGATTTTGATAAAAATAAAATTTAATTCATGAGATTATCAAAATTGATATTATTACTAACAAAAGAAAATCATATTAGTGTAATACAACCGGATTTCAAAGGGCAAGTAAGAATATTTTTTTCTTGGTTACATAGAGATGAAGATCTCTTGCATCGATTCTCATAAAAAAAAGAGAGAGAATAGATGGCAAACAACAAGTATTTGCATCAATTCTCGTTATGCGAATAACCCATCTTTATCAGAAGTGATAGATTAAAAATTACATTGCTTGAAGATAATGTAGAAGAAGAGATGAAGTGTCTAATGTTGAGAGTTGTGGTTGTTAGAATTTTGCTCTCGATTTGACAATCAGCTAAAGAGTTAGGAAGCTAGCTATGAAATCTTATTGTTCTATGACTCGAGAGATGCTGCTGCAGTTAGAGCTTTTTTCCTCGACTTAGGGCAAATTTTGAGTGTACTGATAATATTGTGCTTGTTGAATTCAAAATAGCATGACGTTTGCTTTACATCAAATCAAACGCCCCAAAAATTCTAATTCTAAATATTTCATATCAAAGAGTCCCTAGATGAATATGTATTACAAAATAATAAAAATGTAGTCTAGAAAGAACATATTGTATTTGCATTAAAGAACATTATTAAATATGCATAACAATTCATGCAGAAGCAACAAGAATGAATGGAATAGAGAAAGAAGGGTTCATTGAGTTGAACCTTAAATTGCTCATGGAATCTATGGACCATAATGTAACATAGCTACATCACTTTCACGCATCACACCATCCATCCAAACAAAATATAGAAATTCAGGTGTGAAAATTGTTCAATACTTTATAATTTAAGTTTGCGTTGTGCTTGAGGCTATGGTGCGCAACAGTCTATAAATAGCCTGCTTTCTTAACAGTATTAACGGTCACCTTCCATTAAGCGTTCTCTGCTTGTATCGTTTGTCAAGCATGTAATCGATTTGTTGTTAGTTGAAAAAGACAATGAAAATCTTACAATTAGCAGTCACATTGATTAGAAGTATTGCATGTGGTGATGTTTAGGGATCATATGGTCACATGAAGCTATAACTTTTTTATTTTGAAAACTAATGCAGTTTTTTCAACTCCATTTGATTGAAAGCAGCTATTAACTAATATTGATTTTGAATTCCACAAGCTGCCTCGAAGCTTCTTCACATTGCAATCATTTCATCGTCCTTTTTTCTGTAAACAAGCTTTCTAGCTGAAGTAACATTGTTGATTGCTAGATTTTGGCTACATGTCAAAATGTGCATCAATTGTTGTGTTCTCACAAATAGATTAACTTGAAAACAGTGCTAAGTTATGAACTCCCTAAAGCATCCAATTTTTTCATGTCAAAATGTTCATCCAACTGCGAAAGAGTTTCTATTTGTTTAAAATACTTTTAATTTTTCCAGAACCATTTAACAAAAAATTAAAAACAAAAACCAAATCTAACCCTTAGATTATGATTTCTATATTTATAAAACTCAAATATTTTTTGAAATGCGGCTTTACTATAAATTTGCCAGTTAAATTTCAAAAAATTTGAAAAATAGTAATAATTCTTGCTCGTGTTTTTGGGAAAAATATAACATCAGGACTCTTAACGTAGAGCTTCGGAGTCCACTGATATGTGAACATGTGGCTTCGAAGAAACTCACACTGTTTTTTGTGATTCAGCCCGGTAACACAGGAGAATAATCCTCCTGTGTTATTCTGCGTTATTCAGATATTATTATGGTGGTATTGATGTGTTATTGTGTTATTATAACACCGGGAATATTCTCACAACATAATAACACATGAATATCACCACAATAACATTTGAGTAATGTGAAAAAACACGAGAGGAATATTTTCCTGCGCTAAAACGATTTTTTTTTTATTTTTCTCACATTCACGTGTCCGCATATCAGTGAACTCCGAATATAGCTTTATGTTATGAGTCCTGATGTTTCGAATAGCCCATTTTTGAATAGACCTTCAAAGGTATTGTTGGGAATCACATGATAATTTATTTATTTATGTTTTTCATGACTTTTTTATGGAAATTATAGTTCATGGAATTATGAAATCACTTAATATTTTGGTTTTCATTTTTAACATGCTAACAAAATATCCGTTTTAATTTTTTACCTTGAATTTTTTTTTTTGGCTGAGCGTTTTTAAAAATTTACTTATTTTTATTGCTGTACGTGCTTTTATTGAAGGCCGTTTGGATGAAGCACCTCAATAAATGAAGGCGAATCAAATGACATCAAATCTCTGTAATTGAGGAGAACAATATGTTCATTCGGACTCATTATTATATAAAATATACATAATTATATAATATTGTTGTGCATTGAGTCGGGATATATTTGGAATTTTGTAAATGAATGATGATAGAAGAAAGGGTTTTATTTTTTAATTTAAAATTATATGGCCTCTGGATTATTTTAAAATATTAAAAGTTGTTTAAAAATGTCTCTGATCGTTTGATCATGAATCAAGGACGCCACAAAGAAGGTAGTCCTGTCTGTAAGTGATTAAAAAATATTGTTTCAGTACTTCGCACATAGAGTAACGTGTGGAATCCAATGAAATCAAGTCACGTGGAGGTAAAAAAAGAACGGGTCAGGTAATATAGTGGTATATTCCCCTTGTGTTATTCCGTGTTATTGAGGTGTTACTGTATGTTATTCAGATTTTATTGTGTTTTGAGAATATTTTCGGTGTTATAATAATATTAAAACACATTAATAACACTTGAATAACACACAATAACACCTAAATAACACACGGGAGGAATATTCTCTTGTGTTGCCGGACAAATTTTTTTTTTTCTCACTGCCACATGACGTGATTTCATTGGACTCCGCACGTAACGCTACGCGCGGAGTCTTGATGCAATGTTTTCTTGTAAGTGGTGCCTAACATCAATAACATTCCTTAAGAAGAAATTAATATTTACTTTATAATTTATTTATTGAGGTTTTAAATAGTTATTTTAGTTGATTGTTTTAAGAATTTTAATAATAATAATATAACATACTATAAAAATATGATTATCTATATTGTATAAAAATACTGAGCAAAATTAAGGTTTTAACTGCTATTTTAGTCGAACAAATATCTAATGTTTTTATTTTGAGATATATGATTGGAATTTTAATTTGATTTATAATATGTTTAATATGTGGATATTCTTGTTAGAGTTATATCTCATGCTTCTATATTAAGCTTACCCTTACGTCTAAATAATTTTCATCAGGTGCATTTACATGCAACCAAACAATTCTTATGTATTTACATATTAACACTTGAACTTAAGGTTGAAAACTGGACTTAGACATCTAATCGAAAAAAAAATAGAGATTCGAATCATTGATTCGACCTGGATTGAATTGGGAGTTGAATCGACATAATAATTTTTAAAATTATTTAAATATGATCAAATGATGTAATAATTTAGCTTAAAATGTAACTTTTTTTTGTTAAGTTATAATATTAACAAAATCAGCATTAATGAAGAAAAAATAGAGGAAGTTATATCCATATATGAAGAAAAATATATCCTTTGCATTTTATATAGGTTCTATTATGAAAAATATAACATAATTATCATGCAATATTCAAATTCAATAATATTGTGATGATCATTTTTGAAAGTAATCATAAGGAATTGAACAAACTACAATAACTCAATAAGAGTTCTTTTACATAAGACTATAATAGTTAAGGAGAAGCTCGCACATCTTTTTTTTTTTTTTTTCATTTATCTACTTAACTAATGCATAAGAGATACACTGGTGTTTTCACCAGACATCAAGTCATAATAATTTCTATCATAATATAATATGATTTTAACAAGCAACAATAAATGAATGATTTGTCGTATAAAGTAAGAAGTGCATAACAATAATATTGCAAAAGTTAATGCTAAGGTCATAATTTTAGGAGAATTAATTAATGAAGGATCATATTAACAAACAATCCTAGTCATGAAGCATGAGACACATAAAAGAGCTCATGAGGAACCTTATGCCCCCTTGTTAGCCAAATTGGTGCTTGTACCTACCATGATGTACACATCTTCATTACAAAGATACAGGGAACCAATTCCTTCATATATAAAGGTTTACTACTCTCACAGAGTCATTGATTAATATTGGCCTCAAATCCACAACAACATTCTCATAACTCCAGACATCTTTATAGCTCTATAATAATCATATTCTTGAACTTAAAGAGCTAGCAAGAAAAGTGAAATGAGAATGTCTGCATCACAATGAGTTAATGAACTCTAAAAACACACACTGAGTCAACTCCTCATGTATCTTCAATCACCAGTACACTAACACTTAAAATTACCAAATAAACTGTTTCATTTATGCCCTCCATACCCTTTTTGAGGTCTAATATAAACAATTAAAAATTCTTGTGCACAACTGCATGCATGCTTACCATGCATATGTCATCATCACCATAAACAGAAAAATCACATTACTATCCTCACCTTGCATTTAAATAAAATTAAATTTCCTTTTATGTAAAATATCGGGTAAATATTAATAATAAAACTAAATTGATGGTGTATATAATTATATAATAATCGTAGATTGCCATGCATGTTCAGACCTCCTCCCAAATAATATACATTTTATTAAAAATTCATAAATTCTTGAATAATCGAATTTGACATTTATATACTTATCTATTGCCTTCCAATGACCTTTTTCACACAAAATCTCCTGCCTACCTCAAATCTGTGCATCCCTCTCTAATTTGTATCTATCCCATCACCTCTTTTGTCTTTCTTCTCAAATGTTGCCACCACATTATACTTATAATGTAAGGGTTCTACATCATGGCCTATTTACATAAGAATATGCCATCAAATTAATTACTAAATTATCTTTCTCTGATTTATTGAAAAAGAATATTAGATTCTATGCAATAAAATGAAGAAGACTTAGGTACTAGGCAATGGTTGATACACATATAGAACACAAAAATAAATGTTGCTGTGTGAATCTGACACAGCGTAGAAGCAAATTTCTATCATATTTAGGCCATTTATGGGTTCATTAAAGAAACATAAAGCGCCAAACGTGACAATAAATGATGCAATTATGTACATGGAAATGTTGGCTACAACACAGAGTTTTGGCACTGCTGGCAGTGAAAGGTTGATTGAATATATATACAAATAATGGTAGTTTCAGATAAATTAAGTCGCAAAATTACTTATAAATACATTTGATGCAGCTTGTGTGTTTTAGGATAAACAGCTTATACTGAAACGCGGCCCTCGGGTCGACCGTGGGGTTCTACCCGCGGCTTGCGTTTAGTGTAAAAATGGAACTGCTTTTTCAGATAAGCGGACAAAACGCACAATCAAAATGGTAATTTACTTTTATGCGTTTAGTGTAAAAATGCCCCCGCACTTATAAGCTATCCCAAACGGGCTCTACATAAATATTAGGAAAATTATCGTAGATGGATTCAGTAATGTTGACGACATCAGAGACTTCTGTGTTAGAAATATTAGCTTCTGTGCTTGAGAAATCACCTTAATGATGGAAAGTTGATTTAGACTTACATATGGAGGAATAGATAATGGCATTATATATAGCTTCTGCTATTTATAGGAAGTAAAGATTTGGTTCTTTGTGAAAAAATAGTTTTTTTGACAAATTTTAATCTGAAAGACTTCATGAAATGTGATGCTTAATTAGCTATATAAAAGTAATCCAAAATTGAATTAGTGCTATATTAAATGTTTATTGTGCTATTACTGATTTTTGATTGCCATTAAACAGCTCGCTTGGATTACTATATTCCATTGTTTTGAAGACCTTCCATTGTTTTGCACCATATTAGTGTTTGGAAGACCTTCCATTGTTTTCACCATATTAGTGGACTTGCAAGTGTACATTGACAAAGTTTCCTTTGCTCTATGCATTAGTTTGCTTCATGCATGTTTTTTTTTTTTTGCTGATTCACTTCTATATTCCATAAAAGTCAATGGATGATTTTGTAAATTATAAATTGATGAAATTAAATTCACGTTGTGAATTGCATTGAAACTCTGAATTCTGCTGGCTTGAAATTGTAGAAATTAAAATGGATTTCTTCATGATCTCCCATACTATATGTCAATATTGGTTGGTTTCAGGTCTCTTCAATGGGCAAAGTATTTTACTTTGCATGCGTTAACCGAATGCAGAGATGAGTACGATGAACCAATTAAAATCCTCCCTACCCAACGTGTGTGTCAGTGAGCCCCGTTTAAATTTTTTTTTAAAAAAAAAATAATAAAAAAGTAATTGGTTCACCATACGCAGTTGCGTGTGATCAACGTATGGAATAATCGCTCCATTATGCCACGTGCCTGTTGACGGAAATGAAGCCTAAAAAATCATCAATAGCAGAAATATCGCCCCTCCAACCCCCCAAATTTAATTTTGAGGCAGTTTTTTTTTTCCCCCCACTCATTTTGCTTTAAATCTATTTCACCTAAAAACTTCATTTTTTAAAAAGAAACCTGATAATTTGGTAGGATATGGATCTCTCCACACACCAAGCAGATCTTCTGAAAACCTTCTCAGAATATAATTACTGTTCTCATTCAACATAAATGCATCATTCTTAAGAAGGCCAGCAAACCAAACTTTGTTTCAAATTAGTGCGACAAAAAATAATGAATTTAGTAATCATGTTCTGAATACTGAAAGCATACAGCATGATATTGAATGAAGGTCTTTAAATCTTCAGAATGGGCCATAAAAATCATCTCCTGTGCTGGATTCCACTGATCTATGCCACTCAAAAGGCAACATTGTCTTCTCTTCACCTCTTGCTTTGCTTCCCTATTATAGTGCACAAATAAAAATCTTTTTCTTTCGGCCATGATTCAATTGAGGCTGGACTCAACTACTTTCAGTTCCGTCGAAGAAGATGATACTACTTTTCGGCTTATTTGTCTACTTTTTCCAGAAAGAAAAGGTAGTTTCCAGATGATGATTTAAAACAGGCTGGAACTCTTATGACTTGTTTAGTAGTACTTTTTTATATAGGTTAGAATTTGAAGTTATACAAATGCATGTTAAGGGAGATAAGAGAATGATATCCCATCCTTGGTTGTGTTAAATTCATGGAGAATATGTTTTTTGTGTGTTTGATATTGCTCCGAGCTTTGTGCAAAATGCACTGTTGCTGTTTATCACATGATAGTATTATGGAAAATTGTTGTGTCATGAGGACAAGCTTTAAAACATGCTTGCAGTTAGGTATGTAAACGAGCAAGCCCAAGCTTAGCTCATGTTCGGCTCGTTTAAATTTCGAGCTCAAAAAGTGTGTTTGTGTTCGGTCTGTTTGCTTAGCGAGCCGAACACGAGCTGTTCACGTCCACGAACAAAATTTCGTTTTGACACCCCTAATCACGTAGCCATAAGATATTAAGGGTTGAGCACGATTTAAAAATTGTTGTTTATATTAAAACATAAATTGAATCTAATTTAATGATTTTTATTCTATTTTCTTAATTAATACTTTTAATTGATTATAAATCTTTGTAGTCTTGCAGATAATTAGAGCCAAACACGAACGAACAAATCTTTGTTCGTGTTCAACTCGTTAACTTAGTGAACAAGCCGAACACAAGCTTCTTAATGAACCGAACATGAGTTATTCGCGAGTAAAGAGCCATTTTGACAGCCCTACTTGCAGTTGTTTAAGTATTCAAGAAAATAAGTACACGAGGACAAATTGGAGGGTTATAGAATCATGATAAGGAGAAAGATATTTCGTATTCAGTGCTTTTCTCTTACATAAACTCAAGTTATCTTTAGTAAGTTTTTATTTCAAACATTAAAAGTATCAAAAACAGTTCAAATTTCATTCCTGTGAAAAAAACTATAGTTTAAGTATTTGTGTTTTTAAAGTAGAAAGTTTGGTTACTTTAATTATCACATACTGTGAACAATCCTTGTGGGTTTGATATTCGAGGATTAATCAAAAAGTCCTATATTACTTGATAATGATATGTATACTTGCGTAGTATCCCTATATATATATATATATATATA
>NW_018164953.1:3017291-3050048 GCF_001263595.1 Phalaenopsis equestris | reverse complement strand
TATATATATATATAAAGTTAAAAAATTAAATTCTGAGGATCAAGTTTTTTGTACTGTTGCAAAGTAAAGAAAAATAAGTGAAATATATAATCAAATTAATTGCATAAATCAGTTATACTGTTGCATATAAACAGTCGGGATCAAATTTTTGACGTTGTTGTCGGGGATCAAATTCATAAATTGATTGACAAATTTCTATTTTAGAAAGTTTTATTTAAACTTTAAGAGTTATTGTAGGAATATCTTACTATAGTATTTTATTTAAAAAGTATTTTTGTGTTTGTGTGTTTTATTTTATTTTATTGTTAGTGTATGAGTAGTCCAGGTTCTGAAGGACTAGTGTCCTATGATTCTAAATTATAAAGAGCTGTTAAGAAAATCAGAAAAAGCAAAAAAACTAAAAATTTTGAAAAATCTAACAAAATTACAAAAATGGCAGAACAAAATAATCAAAATGCTGAAACTCATCAAGAATTTAGACTATTAACAGATTATGACAAACCTGCGGTAGATGAACTTCATTGTTGTATTCAAAAATCTACTGTAGTGGCTAATTCTTTTGAGCTTAAACCTGTTATTTTCCAAATTATATCAAATAATCAGTTTGGGGGATCACCAATTGAAGATCCAAATTTACATCTTGCCAATTTTCTAGAATTGTGCGCTACATTTAAATACGATGGTGTATCAGATGATGCCATAAGACTTAGATTATTTTCTTTCTCATTGAGGGATAAAGCTAAGATGTGGTTGCATTCATTAGCACCTGAATTTATCAAAACTAGGGGTGATTTAGCACAAAAAATTCTTGCTAAATATTTTCCACTAAAAAAAATGCGAAGCTTAGAAATGATATTACATCTTTTAATCAGTTTAAAGGGTCATCTATTTATGAAGCATGAGAACAATTTAAAGATCACCTTAGAAAGTGTCCACACCATGCTATACGAAATTGGTTAATAATTCAAACTTTTTATAATAGATTAGCTGGGTCTCTTAGATCTATTATCGATGTCACTGCTGGTGTTTCATTGATGTCAAAACCATATCATGACGCTTATGCTTTAATTAAGGAAATGACTACTAATAATTTTCAATGACAATTTGAGAAGAAGGACTAAGGTTATTTTATGTTTGTAATATGTGATGTACTTTGTGGTGTGCACTTGATACATTTGAGTTTGTGTATTTGTTGGATTATTTGTTGTGTAAGACTTTTTGTCTAGTTGTTATTGTAATGTTTGTGTTTTGTTAGTATTGTGTTTTAAATTCTAGGGTAGCAATTGTTGTTGTGTATTATATTTTAGTTAGTTAGGTATGAACTTATTTCTATGTCTATTGAAAGTAGAAAATCTTGCTAGCTTTAATTTTAAACATTAATTTCAGAAATTTACTACCCTGTATTTTCTTTTATCTAGTTAGTGTGTTTGTTTGCTTTTATGTTTGAATCCACTATTTAATGTTTAATCTTATTAAAAATTTAATTTTGGTGGGGAATGAAAAATATTTTCAAAACTTGAATTTTATTGTTCTCAATTATGCTACAAGTGAATTTAATTTGAAAAGAAAAATGATCATGTATATGAAGTTATATTAGGGAAGTAAAATTTTGATTATAAAAATGAGTAAGAAAATTTTGTTAAAATTTTATAAGTGAAGTAGAAAAATTTAAAGTTAAAAACATTTAAATGTATAAATGATAAATATTGTGTAACTATCTTTAGTAGGAGATATTGTATTTTTGGAAAATGTGGAAGGATTAGACTTTTACTTTTGATACTTCAAATTCTTTTATTGAAATTAATTTTCAAATATATTATTATGTTTTTAAGTAACAGAAAATTATCAACTCTTTGCTTTGGGAAAGAAGAGTGGAATTTAAAACCATTAAAGACCTATCCAGATATAATAATCATTGCCTAAAAAAAATTTAAAAAGGGAGGAGAACCTTGAGGATTCTAGCCTAATCAAAAATTGATTCCACATTTGATCTTTTTAAAGTATAAGACTTTAGAACTTTTAATTTTAAAGATCTGTATAATAAGTAAAATTATACTTAATTAAAACTTTCAAGTGAAGAAAATAAAATGCCTAAGTTCTATATTTGAAAAATCTACAAATATTTCTAAATTAGATAAGAAGTCATATTTTTCATACTTATTTACTTTAAGGATTTCTAAATTTTAAGTTGGTCTCATTCACTAGAATTGTTTCTAAACTAGACTATTATATTTCTAGAACAAAATTTTAGGAACTCTTAAACAAGCTCATATACATAATCATAGTTATTTGGTTTTTAAAAATTGAAGTATCACTTGAGGACAAGTATTATTTTAAGTTTGGGGAATTTTGATACACCTGAAATATAGAGTACTCTTAGACACATTTTTATACCTATTTTTTAGATATTGCTCTTTTAGATATTGCTCTTTTATTTTTGAGATATCGCGCTTTAATGGAAGGTATTTGTGCATTTTTCTTTCAGGTACAAGTAAAAGGTGAAAAATGCTAAAAGGAGTGAAAAAGGGTCAAATTTGGAACAAAAATGCAAAAATGGTGAAAAAGTATTTTGGCGGCGTGCCAGATTCAGCGCTTAAGTGTCGGTGAAACAGAGAAGGCCACGCCTAAGCTCCAGAAGCCCTGTGCTTAAGCGTTAGTGATAGTTACTTAACGGGTTAATTCATTTTGATAAATTTTCAAGAGACATTTGAGGCACATATTGGCTAAAATGGGTGGTTATAACCATCAAGGACGAAAATATAATTGAAGAACTTGTGAAAGGAGGCATCTTTTGGTAAATACATCGAATCAGGACACATTTTAAAGAGATACAAAGGCAGCTCTTGAAAAATTATAAAAGAAGGAAGTTGAGACTTTTTTGAGGGGGAGTCCTAAAAAATCTTATGAAGTTCTAAAAAGGTTCTTGAAGAAGTTCGTGGAGAAGCTTTTACAGAAAATTTCGGGCACCACAAATTTATTTTTCTTTTGTTTATAGTTTTAATTTGAGAGTTAAGAGTTTTGTAAGAGAGAAGAGATTTAAAGGAACTTAAAGAATTTGGTGGAGGATTTGAGATAGGTTTTTATTTTTATTTTAAACTACTTTTAATTTTAATTGAGACTTCTTGTTGGTTTGACAATGATTTCTACTTTTAAACTAAAGTGTGGTTTTATTTTTTCCATGGATTATAATTAGTTTTCTTTATCTTTTCTATCTTTCTCATTAAAATGATAAGTAATTAAAGTGTTGGATAGAAGTTGTGGAGAGTATTAATCTTTAATGTTGGAAGAAGTTGTAATGATTTAATTCAATGCACTTCATTTACTTCTTGATCTGACCCATCTAGATGTTAAAATTTATTGTAAGAACATGAAGAGCCAAGATATTATTGTCTAAGTCAACAATTGGAAAAAATCGCATGAGATTGTATGAATGAGAATGTAGTTCATATGATTGAGTGCAAATAAATAAGGATATAATCTTTGAATGGTGTAGAGTTAGAGGACTTTAGAGTGATAGGCTAAAGCTCCCAATTTGGTTTATTGTTTTAGGTTTTGATACGAGATGTTAGCCCTCTGGTGGAGGGAACCGAAGGAACTCTAGAGTGAGAGCTAGTATCTTCCCTGCCTAACCTGTCTTCAAAACTATTCAAACTTTAAATTAGCCAATGTTCTTTATAGCATCTCTATTAAGGGTAAATAATAATATTACTCCTATTTGGCATAACAATTTTTGAATACACCTATAACAAAATTCCTATACTTATTACTGATTCATGATAAGGAGAAATATATTTCGTAGTCAGTGTTTTTCTTTTACATAAACTCAAGTTATCTTTAGTAAGTTTTTATTTCAAACATTAAAAACACCAAAAAGAGTTCAAATTTCATTCCTGTGATAAAAAAACTATAATTTAAGTATTTTTCTTTTTAAATTAGAAATTTTGGTTACTTTAATTATCACATACTGTGAACAATCCCTTTGGGTTTGATATTCGGGGCTTAATAAAAAAGTCCTATATTACTTGATAATGATACATATACTTGTGTAGTATCCCAATATATATTAAGTTAAAAAGTTAAATTCTTGTTTTCTCAGGATCAAGTTTTTAAAAAGTTAAATTCTTATTTTCAAAACTATTCAAATTTTAAATTAGTCAATGTTCTTTATAGCATCTCTATTAGGGTAAAGAATAATATTGCTCATATTTGGCACAACATAATTTGAATACATCTACAACAAAATTCCTATACTTATTACTGATTCATGATAAGGAGAAAGATGCTTCGTATTCAGTGCTTTTTTTTACATAAACTCAAGTTATCTTTAGTAAGTTTTTATTTAAAACATTAAAAATACCAAAAAGAGTTCAAATTTCATTCTTGGGAAAAAAACTATAACTTAAGTATTTTTCTTTTTAAAGTGGAAAGTTTGGTTACTTTAATTATCACATACTGTGAACAATCCCTGTGGGTTTGATATTCGGGGCTTAATCAAAAAGTTTTATATTACTTGATAACAATACATATACTTGCACAGTGTCCAAATATATATATATATTAAGTTAAAAAGTTAAATTCTTATTTTCTCAGGATCAAGTTTTGATCAAGTTTTTGGTAAATATAAGTGAAAAATATAATCAAATACATTGTTATACTGTTGCATATAAACAGTCGGGATCACCCACCATCATACCTCTTAAATTAGACACACTTATTATAACTGCACATGTTAAATTGATTGATCATAAACGAGTCAAATTTCTTATATCACTTCATGGGAGATTATTTCACATGCATACAATTTTTTTTTTATTGTAACCATGTAACTCTGGGGTTACTACATATAGATGTCCTTATCAAGCTCTTCATGTGAAAATATAATCTTTTATTTAATTACTCAGTATTAAGAGCAGAATTAGCCACAATATCAAGTGAAGCTTGAATTGAACTATGCTTAACCACTGATGAGTAAAAATTAATGAAGTTTACACCTAAAAATTGATTGAATCCATGTGTAACTAATTTAGCTTTATATCCAACATCTTTAACTTCTGGATTTATTTTCATTCCTTAAATACCCATTTATAATGAAAATTTTTATTCCTTGGGGTTGTTTTATTAAATTCAAAGTGTTATTCTTATGTAGGGATTATTTGTCTTCATACATGACAATCATCCATTTACTAAAGTCGCCTGAATTGATTGCCAATGTAAAACTAGAAGAATCTTATCCACACTCGATATCATAAGCCATAGTTAGAGCATAAGAAATTAAATTACCCTCACCATTGCAATAAAATATTATGGTGATTATTATTGTGATGAAGAAACAACATCACGTAGACTATCTAAACTTGACTAAGATTTTAAGTTAGACAATATACATGTCTTAATTTAAAACTTCACTTATTTAATCAACATCCCTAAATTTTATACTAGTTTTGTATGTGACATATTAACTTATCGAACACGATCTCTAATAATGAACACCTATTTGGTTTTTGTGCATCACAACTTATAGAGCTTAACTCTAATTTTACATATTATATAGATATTGCTTCAAATTATCATTATTATTATGAGCATATGTATCATAGCTATATATTCTAAGATTATATAACTCTATAAGTTTTCCTCACCAAACCTCCTATAGAGCATTCATACTATATGAAAAAAGGAGAGTAATTCACCAAATAGTAAGCTATAGAAGTTAAATTAGCCCAAAAAGAATTAAATAACTTAGACGGATAACATGCAATGCTTCAACTTCATTATAATCATATAATCTTATTCATCTTAAAATCCTCTCCATTATAATCTTATTCATCTGCTACACCAAATCATTTTATTATAACATATGTCATACTATGTAGCCTTTTAAAGTTTCTTCTGATTTATAGAAGATATTTAATTCTCTTGAATGAAATTCATTATCAGTGCAGAGATATTTTTTTTGTTTTATGTTCTGATTCTCAATTATATTTTTTTCACTTTATAAGTCCATCAATAATTGATAACATATATCTAACACCCCCCCTCCAAGTTACTATGGCGGTCCTTAAATGTTAAAATAAATTTAGTATAACATCCCATTAGTATTGTGAATACATGTACTAAACTTAATTTTTTGCCTCCCAAACATATAGTTCTTTAAAAAAATCAATTTAGTAATGCTCTGGGAATCTCTAAGAAGTCTTCTACTCAGTTTAGTCATCCCATTTTCAGTCATGTGCCCAATATGTATTTGATAAAATATTTGTATTTTTGTCATTTGATATAGAATTAGTAGTAGTTGCATCACCTATAATTATAAATTCTTGCTAAAAATATAACGTGATAATGTTTTGATTGCTTCATCATAATAAAAATACTTTTATCAACTTTCAAAATTCCACATTCAGAAAAGTAAATATACCATTAGGCATTAAGTGTATTTAAGAAAGTTAACTTTTTTTTATATATAAAAAAAGGCCTCACATCATCAAATATTCTCACAACTCCAAGTATCTTTATTTTGATAGTTCAAACACTGGTCAAATTACAAGTTGCAATATTCCTTATTAATACAATGCATTTAAATTCTTTTTCATATGTTAAAACTATTCCTTGTTGTGACATAGAAAATGTACATGTTGAATTAAGAACTCAATTATCACATAGTTCGCCATTAGAGATAATCAAGATTTTACCCTCAATAATAACTTTCTTCAATTATAATGGCTCTACCAAAATAATTTGGTTGTTTCCCTCTAATTAGTAGTCATTTATTATTATTATTATTATATAGTTTGTAATAATCAGGGTTGATGTACTATTTCTTCTTATAGTAATTTACATATCTTTATCTTCAAATATTTATCTACCTGTCATATTAGTACAAGAACTCTTAACAATAATGCCTTCTCTTTGGGTGGTAGGTTCATCCACAAATTGGTTCATTTTCTTACATAACATGGCATCATAAACTTCATCTAAAGTATGTGTCTCTAAGCCAAATAAGATTATATCTCTAAATACTATATATGATGAAGGCATAAAATATGTAAGGAGTACATCAAATCTTCTTTATCATACTTAACCACCCCGACCTTTAAATCAGGGACAATTTCATTAAAGTTATGTTGACCTTATTTTTGGTGAGGTCCAAATTCTCTCACCTAGGACTTAGGATCTAGCCCTAAGACATTCACTTTGACCATCCTAGAGGACTAGTGATAGGACTCGCCCCTTTTAAGACTTCAAACCATTTCTTGACTCTTTTTATGAAGCCTCATATGGGTGATCCCAAGTCCTCAACACTTAGTTAAGATGACTATGACCAATATGTGAAGGACAAGAAATGAGTTCCCATAGTATCACAAAGCCTTAGGGACACCCTTTATGACCTTAAGTGGCTTGGTGACCACTTCACTTCCCCCTCACCAAATTTGCTCCAAACTTTCCAAATTATCAACCTATTATCACCAGTTTTCAAATCCAGTTCTCATGGAAACCAAATTCAAAGCCACATCAATTCAAATTAAATATCATATCAAATCCCACCTCAAATCCAAAATTCACCCAAAATTACCCCAAAATTGCCAAACATCCCAATTTTCACCAAATTTCCAAATTGCCACAATTTTCCACTCAAACTTACAAAAATCCAAAATCAAATCCAATTTTAAGCTCAATATCCAATTTTTTCAAATTCAAATCCATTTGAACCCATGTAACAAGATCAATTTTACCAAATTTATGTCCCAAATTTCCTCGTGACCACTCCTAAAAGTTCATCAAATTCTTGAATAATTTAAGTCTTTACCAAACCATAAATTATATTGTGTCATGCATGCATGGATGGAATTGTAGCGGAAAGGGATTTATGCTAGTCTTGGGCTAGACACAAAAGGCAATAACACCACTTTGAAACAGCGTCAATACCGCCCAAAACCCATAAAAACATTGCAATTTTACCGAACTACAACCGTAATAACACCAGGCTGTAAAACCCTGCAATATTGTCATAAAACTCCAATAACACGACAATACAACAGTACTGTTACCGCAATAACCTCCCCACAGTTCCGCGTAATTTCCTAATAACACCGTGTTTTCATGTATTGCCTCCACAATAACACCTGCCATTCAATTTCTCGCCAGTAACACCACGAAACTATGGTGATTCCTACGTTAATAACACCACACCATGGTACATTGCCAATATTATCTCAATAACACGTCAAATAACATCCCTAATAATATCATTTTTGCGGTTCAACTACAATACTACCCCAATACAACCAAGGTAACACCATAATAATTCTACCTAAATTACCTCTTGCTCTTGATTTTCTACACATGAAAGCGCCCGAACTCTGCACACTCTTCCCAAATACATTCACTCAAGTAGAATATGTGGGAACCCGTTTTCATTTTCCCCTAAAAGTACTTAACCTCATCCCGTGGCTCACTTAAACCAAAAATAATTTGCAATCCCTTGGATAGAGACTTAACCACCCTTTTCCACAAACTGGCCAGCAACCTCATCAAATTTGGAGAACACCCAAACATGTTAGCATGCATTTAGCCCAACTCAATCTCAAAATTAGCCCAAAACCCATTCCATTTAAATCTAATTAGACACTTGGCACAAGGCAATTGACTTCACAACTATCAACCACTAAACTCCCTAAGCATGAAAACAACCTCAATTACATTGGCTTGGCCCCCTTGGCCACCTCCTTGGCCTATAAAATGGCCACCCTCACGAAAAAAAAAGAGTGCACAAAAAATAAAGGGAAACTCAGCTAAATTGTTTCCAAGCCTTCCTACAACTTCACTCAGCAAATTCCCAACATCCTTGGCCAATCCCTTACACTACAAAACCTTCATTTCACTGCACAAAATTAGGCTTTTTCTAGCCTAGAAATTTAACTTCAATAAAAATCCAAATCAACTATCCCAAAATCTTCCCCACATTGCAATAATAGTTTCCTCATCAAAATTCACCTTCCCCGCAGCCTCTAACCTAACCCTAGTTCATACTTTAACCTATTCTCAGAGGAAGCTAGCACTTGGAGGAGGTTAGCGGGACTCAGGCGAAGCTTCTACAACCACGTAATTGAGGCCTCACCTCTTGGGCTAATTTATAATTTCAAAACTCTATTTTTTGTCTCGGCTTGGATCGTTGTGAAGAAGATGAATATTCCATGCCCACCTAGCCATATAGATGTGTTCTCCTCGCTTAGATGAAGATGTAGGATCAAATCACATTCAATTTAGTTAAGTGTAGAGTAAGATCTTAGAATTTTAGTGTGAACGGTTATGAGCTTAAGGCTCATTTAGGAATGATAACTAGATGTCATCCATTTTCTCATGTTTTAAATAAATGGTGGAGATCAAGCTGTATGAACGAATGAAGCATAAATCGTGGGCTGAGATGGCAATAATGTTGAAAATGTAGCAAATGGCGGAGTGACGAGTGGCTTGTCAGATCTGACAAGGATGAGGTGGCACTGACGTGGTTAAGTTAGAAGATCAGGATTTTCTAATTTAATTATTTCCAAAAAATTAAATACAACTTTAAAAAATCATACCTTGGTATAGAAAAATTAGAAAAAAATAAAAAAATACCCTTGTACTTAGAGAACATAGGAGAATATTATGAACAAAACATTGAAAATATTTATTTAAAATTTTATTTTAAAATAATTTAAAACCCCTTAGTATAATTAAAACATTAAATTTTAACTGTTGCTCATTTTGACTTGAAATTTTATAAGCTTGTTCCTCATGTGATTAGAGAGGTCTTCTGATTTTTCCAAAGTTAGAGGTCATCTGTAACCTCAAGACCTTAATTTTCTAGTGTATTTATTTCCGTTCACTTAAAATATTCATGAAAAATAAAATAAACATTAGAAAAATACAAAATCAATTTTGATAGGTTCTCCAAGGTTAAAGGGATCAAAGAAAAATGATTTTTTTTAAAAATTTGAAAAATAATTTCTATTTATTTTCTTTCAAAAATTATTTAAAAATTATAAAAAAATAAAATATATTTCAAAAAAATCACATAAATTATTCTAATTAGTCCTCTGACCTCTAGGAACATTTCAAAATTTTCTTAAGGTAGAAGACATGTTTTGAAAGGTTAAATCAATTAACATTGAAAATTCACAATTAGGGGTTTAATTAATTACAAAAATTAAATAAATATTAGAAAAATATAATTTCTCTCTGGTGTCTTAATTGACACATGAATAATTGATCAATAAACTTTCATGATCATTTGAATGTGAAAGTTATGGGGGCATAACCCCTAAGGGCACTTTGGGAATTTTATCTTCCAACCCTAATTAATCTTTAGAATAAGCTAGAGTGGAGGGCATTAAATCATGATGATTGATTCTTTGAAATGATTGAAACCTAAGGGTAACTGGGTAGCAACTCATTCACAATAATTTCTACAAATGGATAAAATTGTAATTACTTGAATTTTTATGAATTGGAAGAAATAAAAGTTTAGAAGATCCATGAGTGAGGGGTTTGGGTTAGGAAGTTTATAATTCATTAATTTAAACCATCAACTAACGGAGAAACAAAATTCAATTCTTTCCAATCAAGATCAAGCACTATTACAAAATTTTCCAAAATTACAAATTTTTCCCTAGGCCTTAAGAGCTTAGTAGTGAATTAGGTTTGGTCTAATATCACTTGAGGAGAAACTAAGAAAAATAGATAAATAAATGTTAAACATTTGAAAACATTATAATCTCAAACCCAATTGAGGGGTGAAAGTGTAAAATTCCTTAAACTTTATAAACATATCCCCAAGGGGAGTCTATTCACATAGCTCTCAATTAAGTGTTGGAGTCAACCATTTGCCCATACTCATAGGTCAATTAATACATAAACCACTCAACACAATTTATAATATAATAATTCAATATAGGAAGATTAATTCAACAAGATAGTAAGACCAAAATAAACTCGAAATAATCCAAGAGATTCCAAGGTTGTCTAGGGTCACTCTTTGGACGCCCTTGCATGATTTTGAATATTTCATATGACATTTAAGTATACAACAATTTGTTGAATAAAATCATCCTCAACCATAAGGATACACCAAGATATGATTCAGGACTCTTTTAATTAAATCACATAAATGAAAATTCTCGTTATAACTTTACATACAGTAAAACTCAATGCTCTGGGATCTGAGCTTGAACATTAAACTCAGATCCTTTTGACAATTGTGGATATTTAAAATGACCAAATCTAGATCATCAGACTGGTGTATGTTGGAGGCCTTGATGGTAAGAGCAATGATGAGAAGCAGCTGTGTATGTAAGGAGTATTGCAATCTATAGTTTGTAAGCTGACTAAAAAAATTAAATAATTATCTTCATTTTTATAATAAGTTCAGAATCAAGGTTATGGAGTTACAGACAATAGCATAATAGATCTTACTTGGGGGTCTAATCCTTGATTACATGGTCTATATTTAATGTGAATGGGTACATATTTCCTGTGAGTTCATATTTTAAAGGAAAGAAGATTTGTTATACTGGTGTATGTATTAATAAAAATACCCATTTGAAAAGTGAGATAAACTATTATGAGATTCTTTAAGAAGTTGCACAATTATAGTATTTGAGCTCTATTGAATATTATGTATTTCTTTTAAACCGTGGCTAATTTGATTTTGTTCCTAATCATGGTACAAGAAAAATAAACCCATGTGATATTACTGTACTTAAAATGAATCAAAGATATGATAAATTTGATCCATTTTCTAGCAATTCAAACCTTTCAGGTATATTTCTTTAGATACACTAGTAGAGTGTGAGACAAACTTGACTGTATAGTGATGTTGATCTCTTTTTTTGGTTAATCCTTTTCTTGGCTTATATTTTAGTTGAATTTCACTTGAGCTAAATCTTGAGAAAAACCTAATTTATTAAAAATAAAATTAAACTTAATAAAATTTGAAATTAACCAAAACAAACTCCAACATAACCCATTTTAATCAAAACTTAAAGTTGGCCTAAAATTTACCTTAATCAACAACACTATGTGATTATGTTATATTACTCAATACTTCATTTTGAAAGTTGCATGATATTTAGTCACATATAAAAACCATTCAAATAAATTTAACAATTGTTTGAGATAATTTTTATGTAAAATTCATTAATTTAACTTTCCAGGCATGAGTAGTGTTTTATCACTAACCATAATATTATCGTTTTCTCCACAGGCTAGTCCAACGATCCAAATTATATTCCGTAAGTTGTATAATATTTATAGTCATATATAAGGAGTATCAAAAGTAGTTTGATAGTATTGGACATCACCTTTATGTAAGATTGTGCACTTAAGATTTTCATGCATGAGAAATGATCTTGCATAAAAATTTTTTGAAGAGTCATTATTTTTCAACACAAACTTTACCATTGCCTTTGTAACATTGAAATCTTCCAAATGACCCTCTATACACCTAAATCCATTTTTTTTTGGAGGCCCTTCTAGTTGACAATAATTTGGGGAGAGAAAAATAATAATTTTGATAATAAAAAGGGTAATTTGGCCATACTTGATTCAAAATGACCTCAAAATAAGTTCAGACATCAGCTAAAAGTGTTATAAATTTAAAAATAAATAATTTGGTCTAATAAAATATAGAAAAAAAAACACAAACTCAAGATCCATAAATTTTCTCGCTTGGGCTTTAGGCCCACTTTGACCCTTGAAATGGGCTTGTTTTGATCAAAACCACTTGTACTACAAAATTCCTTCTATTTTTCTCTACCCAATGAGCCCAAGTCAAAATTTCGGCCATAACTACCTTGTAACCACCTTTACAATTAAATTGCTCTTAACTTGTGCTAGACACTTTCTTTTTCAATATGGTTTGGACTATTTAATTATTTGTGTTTTTCTCATCAAAATGAGGTCCATTTGTATTTTACCATAATTATCTTAACTACCTTACAAATGACCTAAATAACCTTCTAATTTTGAAAAATCCCTCCATTTCCTTTTAGATCCAACCCTCAAATCCACTCCTTAACTCCCTCCATCGGACCGCTGTACCTCATTGATCACGATGAAAGTTACCTTCCCCGACAACAGAGCCAAAAACTTGATCCCGATGAAAATATAGTTGTGTAAAATTTATAAAGCTGACTCCGCCTTTATAATGCTTTATAATGGTGCCAAAAACTTGATGTGGTATTTCATGAATAATAACGTTAAGCACTTAAGTTGAGATTCTACACAAGTATACACATCGTTATCAAATAATATAAGACTTTCTTTTTAAGTCCTAAATATCGATCCCATAGGGAATGTTTAAATTTGAAATGATAAATTAACTAGAAAATTTACAGAAATCAAACGAAATTACTGTCACTAATTTTGAAAGTTTAAGATATTATTAAAGCTAACTTATCTACCACTAGCAGAAGTTAAAAGCAGCTTTTAAAATTAATAACTATTAAACTATGTTTATGTGATGTTTATGTGATGAAGTTTTCTAATTTTTCTAATTTGAAAAAACATATTTCCCACTACAATGAGTTTTTGGTGAAATGAGATGAGATAGATGGTTTAAATATGTATTGTGTCCAATAAGAGCAATTTTAATTCTTTACCCTGATTCTGTGATATAAAAAATCATTGGCTAATCTCAGGTTTAGTCCCTAAATCTGTGGCTAGGCTAGGAGGATACTGGCTCCCACTCCAGAGTTCCCACTTCCATTCACCTGAAGGCAAACTCTCGCTTTAGTTTTTAAACACTAAGATTGAATTAGAGATTTTTAGGCTGTCACCTTAGAAATTTCCAATTCTACACCCAACAAAATATATTTCCGTATTTATTTGCACTTAATCCCATGAACGAAATACTCCTTCATAGACTTAACTGTGATTCTCACTCTGTTGTAGAACTCATACTCAATTTCCTGGATCATATGTTTCACAAAATATTTTAACAATTCAATTGGCCAGATTGAAAAGAAAATGAAGAGCGGAGTTGAAAAAACATCACAATTTATTTTAGATTTTTTATTTTAGCATCACAATTTATTTTAGATTTTAACATTGGCACATCCACATTGTCTCTTCATTTCACCATATCTTAGAGTAGGGGGAAAGATAAATGAATCTACTCAGACTCCATGAGAAAGATACAATAAAACACAAATTTTATATATAAAAGAAAGTTCATACAACAATAATAAACAAACAACACTTATCTAAAACTCTTTCTCAAAGAAAATCCTTTATAGCCTCTGTTAGAAAATGTAGGAAGAAGAAATCTCTCACTTCTATTCCTCTCCAACACTTCTTAGAGAAAAATTCACACTTAAAATCACCACAAAAACTCAAATATATAAAAACAATAACTAACTAATGGTGTAGAATGTAGGTGTGTGAAGAGAAAAATTGAAAACGAGTGAAAGAAGTTGAAAATGGTGCAAGGGGGGGTTTCTGATCAAATTTTGACCCTAAATAGAGCCTAGGTCGGTTCTCCAATAGGCACATCCAACAACTCTTCAAAAAGTGTCAAAATTCATCGAATCTTTTAGAAATAGGGCTTCCACCAAGATTGGCGCCGTCGATGCCCATCCTGGCGCCGTCGGCGCCATAGGCCCATAATTAAATCCCAAGTTTTTTTCAAATGGCACCGTTAGCGCCCATTCTGGCACCGTCGGCGTTGAACAAATTTTGAAATTTCCTTTTTTTGCTCCACATTTCATCCTTTTTACTTCATTTTTGCTTCCTTCTTGCTTCACGTTCTATAATTCTACACAAAATCAACAACCAACCTACAATAAAACATAGAAAATAACTTCCATTAAAGTGTAATATCACAAAAAATGAGTATAAAATATGAGTTTAAAAATGCATATATTTTTGGTGTATCACTCATCAATCACTCCCGTAATTTTCATTGGTCCACCTCATCACATAGTCATCCTCACTCTCCCTTAAGTCCCTCCAAAAAATTATGACTCTCGCCATACCTCTATCATTCCATCCTCTCCCTCCTCTCACCCAAACTCTCCTTTTGTCCCTCTCCTCTCCTCCTCCTCTCCTCCTTCTCTATCAAATCGAGCCCTTCCTCCACTTTTAACTTCTCATTCCGCTCATTATACTAAAAAAACAAGACCAACACTAAGGAACTATGGAGGATATCTCATTCAAGGAAGGAAGAACAACCAAAGCAAAAAAGAACATCAACATAAGGAAGGTAAATTTGCACACTTGTTATCGCCAATTTTTGCATGAAATGAACTATAAAAATTATTTTCTTTTTATTCCAATTTTGTTTTGCATGAAAAAATCATTGAATTTTTCTACTTATGTTCTTAGTCTTGTTTTGCATGAAGCAAACTATGGAAATTTTTTTCTTTTCTTTCGAACTTTTTTTGCATGAAGTAAACCATGGAATTTGCTTTCATTTCTTTCTAATCTACTTTGCATGTTGGGGTTTTTGTTCCCCTTATCTTGTATTATGTATTGACTATCTTTTACCCTCTTTATTTTCATCACATATGATCCCTAACTTATTAAACTCAACCTAATTGAGACTCCAAGACCACAAACCTCTTTAACTTGAGACCTTAACCTCTTAAATTGCCCTAACTCAAGACCTCAAGCCCATAATCCTCCCTAACTCGATACCTTAACCCCTTAAATAAGCATAATCTGAGACCCTAACAACTATTCTCACCGTACATGAGACCTAAACTCACCTAGACACCCTAAAAGAGACCCTAACTCATTTAACCCGCCCTAACCGAGCCACCTAGCCGCCAACTCACTTATCCGGCCTAAAATACTTAATCTGAGCCCACACACTGATCTAAGTACACTTAAGTCAACCAAATATTAACCTAATTAAACCCATATCCAAAAATAAAAAAAAAAGGTGAGAAAGAGATGGAGAAAGGAGAAGCGTGTATAAGTCCAAATATGTTTGTGCTTGTTAAAATGTGCAAGTGTGTGTGTGTGATATGTTGACATATGTTAAAGTGTGTATGTTAATATGTAGAAGTATGTGTGTTAGTATATGAAAGTGTTATTGTGTAAATGTAACTGTGTGTGAATGTTGTGGCGTATGTGCTAATAGGATAACAAGTTAATGTCGGTGTAGGTTAATGTGTTAACGTGTTAGTATGTTAAATGTATGTGTTAATGTTTTTAGTGTTTATATTAAATATATAAGAGAGAGAGAGAGAGAGAGAGAGAGAGAGAGAGAGATAGTGTGTGTGTGTGTGTAAAGTATGTGTGATAAGGTATAAGTTAATAAGCCTACAAGTATTTTTGTTCATGAACATGTGTCTGTAGGTGTTTAAGTGAATGTGTGTGCACAAAGGTAAATAACCTTTTGCATTAATTTCATGTAAGTACATGTGTTTATTTTATGCAAAACCTATGCTATGTTTATTTATGTTTATGTTAACCCATGCTAATTTATGTTCCATTTGAGAATGTGCTTCATCCATGTGTTAACCTATGTTTCATGCTGGAAAAAAAAAATCCATGTTTTATTATGTCTTATGTTAACTCATCCATGAAAAAACCCTTAGCTAGCCTATGCTTTATATATCCATGCAAGTTTGGATGATAGTTATATATCCAAGCAAGTTGGGATGATTTTTATTATCCATGCAAGTTGGGATGATCATTAACTTTTGTAAGCAAGTTGAGATGATCTTTATGTATCCATGCAAGTTGGATGAGTTCTATTTAGCCTAAATATACAAGTTGGGTGATTTCATGTTGCAAGTTATAACTCCATGTTATACTTGGAATAATATAGGATATGTGGTTGATGTTACTTATAAGAGAAATTATTCAATTTCTTAGACTAAGTAAGAGAAATATTCTTTTTAAGCTTATGCAAATATTCCTAAAAGAGAAAATATCTTTAATAAAATAAACTAAATATGCTTTAAATGTGATTTCTATAAAATGAAAAGAATAATTATTGTTTACAAATCTCAGTCACACATTTCTATATCAGCAAAATGTGTTAGAAAATAGTAAGTTTCAAAATATGTGAAGGTTCAAGCTCAAGTAGCACTCCTTTAAAAGAACCTTTTAAGGAAAATCCCTACTAAATTTTGAAGAATATTTCTTAAAATCAAAATTAAAATCACATTTGAAAGTAACAAAAAATTTATCTTTTAAAGAATTAATTAAAACCAACTCTTTTTCAAAATAGAGCTTTAACGACTTCTTTTAAGAATCAAAATTGAAATTATTTTTACTAAAAATAAAAATTAATAAACTTAAAATCCTCAATAAAAATTTTAAAACCCTTAAAAAATAATGAAATTAGTGATAATCTTTTAATAAACTAAAGACTAAAACCTATTTCCAAAGCTAAAGCCTTTTAACAATCTTCAACTTAAATTTTTCATTAAAACCTTTTAATAAACCTTAACCTAAAATCTTTTATAAAATGAAAAACTTTTGACAAACCTTAAATTAAAATATCTTAGCAAACTGAAAGCTTAAGACTTTCAATAAAACTTAAAACATTTTTCATAGCTCCATTAAAACCTCTTCGTACCAAAATAAACCTGAACTTATAATGAACCAAACTCAAATATAAAACTATTTTTCAAACAAAATTAAAAAAAATTAAAAGAAATCCAACCTATCAAAAGTGATTTTCTTAATCAAAACCAATCTCTCTCTTGAGCTCATTAATTAAAATATCAAACTTACGTAAGCTTTGTATGAATCTTTCGCATATCTTAGCCTAAGCCTGTTTTATATATTTATAGGCATAAGTGCCTCTAGAATGAATGTGTTCCTTTCCAGGAGCATATGATTTCATAAGCTTGACATTTGAATATATAAGTCTTATGCCATTTTGAGTATATACAATTCATATGTAAGTAAGTTCATGCCACTTACACGCTTTGCATAATAAAATGCGTTATAAAATTCCTTTTTATAAGAAAAGAAAATATATTTTGTAAGCATATGAATGAACATTAGATATGAAAAGTATGAGCGAAAAATGTTTAAGTTGAATTCTTTTAGATATAAGGCTCCAAAACAGAACTTTAAACAAAATATTGAAGGGCAACTTAGGGGGATAAAATAAACAAAGCAAGTCAACTTGGGATAGAAAGTAAAACTCAAACTTTAAAAAAAACCTCAATTTATCACACCAACCAACAAACTAGCAAAAAGAAAACCTCAAAAATTCAAATAAAACTAATTTTCACCATAACTGGCAAATCTTGGAATACAAGAGCCATGAATTAATTGTTAAACCTAAAAAATAATTAAAAAAACACCAACTCTAATTTTCACAACCACCTACAAGGTAGATTAAAATTACAAACTCTAGGTTAGCAAACATATAAGATAACTCAGGACCACACACAATATAGAGTAGTTCATTCTAGAAGCCTAGGTAAGTTTACTAGGTACCCAATACATAAATTATGGACTAGGACCTATAAAACAAATAACCTTACCCCTAAAATTATGTGGATACCCTAGGATGAAGTAACCCATGGTTTGATGAATTTACCCAAACCACTTAGTAATAAGAATATCTACCTTTGTTATTACCATTAGAAGGGAGACCTTTTAATATTTAGTTGGTTAATAATACAAGGATCTTAATGGAACCAAGACAATAGAAAGCTATGAAAATCTTGACTAGGGGCATTGTTCCCAAAATTTAGGTTAGCCCACTCATTTAGCTTCCTTTTTAGAGTTATTTTAAATTAAGGCTTCACGTCTACCTAGATATCCCCTACCCTTTCTTATCTCCTAATCTAGATGAAATCAATCTCAAGATGAAATCAATCTCAACGTAACTCCAAATCAATCTCAACTCAACTCCAAATCAACCTCAACTCAATTTTAATTAACTCCAAATCAATTTCAACTCAACTCTGAATCCATCTCAACTCAATTTCAACCCAATCCCAAATCAATTTTTGCTCAAATTTCAAATCAACATTGAACCAATTCCACTTCAACTCTGAATCAATTTCAAATCAAACTTAACTCAATACCAATCTCCACTTCATCCAACTTATTAAACTCGAATCTAATCTGAACCTGGACTCAAATCTCAAATCCAATTTTATTATCCCATGTACCAGATTAAAACTAAAACTCTAACATAAAATTAAATTATGAATCTAATTTTCAGTCTTAACCGACTTGAACCCTAGAATTTCAATACCGTAAAACTCTTACTAAAATTTAGAACATGGACCAAAATTTAAATAAACCTTAGTCAAATTTCAATCAACTTTATAAAATATAATAAACTTCAATTAAATTTAACTTAATAAAATTAATTAAACCTCATAAACATTAATTAATTATAACTCAAACCAATTCCACTAAACCTTAAGAAGAGTTAACAAACTTAAATGAATTTTAATAAATTTTAACCAACTTCAACAAACTTTAATAAGATTTAAGAAGCTTTAATGAACTTAAACAAATTTTAATAAACTTTAACAAACTTAAATAAATTTTAATAAACTTTAATAAACTTAAATTTAATAGATTTTAATAAATTTCAACCAAACTTAGTAAGCATTAATAACATTAAATATTTAAATATGTTCAAATAAATTTCCATAACAAATTTAATAATCTTTAAATGAAACTTAATAATTTTAGAATAATCTCCAAATAAAACTAAAAAAATTTTATTAAATCTTAACTAATATAAAAATAAATAATCAATTTCAAATAACTTAAATAAATGTTTTTTAACAAAAAAAAAGTATAAAAAATTGAACACATTCCCAATAAATTACTTCTAAAATAAACTTAGATAAATCAAAATAATCATATCAACCCAAGCTTTCAAATGAAATTACACTAAACTAACTCAAGCTTTCAGCTCATGTGAAATTAACCTTTATCAAGCTTATCCAAAATTATCAATTTAGCTCAATTCATTTCATACTCAAATCCAATGACTTTAGTCCTTAATATCAATCAAATCATAAAAACTTACCGATAATTGTAAAAGATATAAATCAAAATTTTAATTAAGAGTATCTTGAGAGTCACCACTTCCGAAATGTAATTAGCTATGAGGGATTCCACTCATAAAGATACCAGATCCAAGAATAAAATGAACCTTATCTAACACCTGTAAGGTAAGAAAATTTTTTTTGGTTTCTTAGACTCATAAATAATGAAGATTTTCATAATTATGGGGATTAAATTCAATATAAGGTAATATTTCTATCCTTATGGGTAGTATATTATTCAATGATTATCGTGTTTGATCACCTTAAATGAAATTTTCTAAGATCTATGGCTGATACACAATAAAACAACCTCACCAAGTGGTCATAAATAATAGATCTTGAATGACTATTAAGGTCAAAACTATCAGTAAAACTGCTCATCAGAAGGTGGAAATGTAAGATTTTTGTAACCCACTTGATATTATTGAGAAAGGAGAACCTTAGAGAACATTATCAGTTCATATGAAGAAGTTAGTTGTGATGTGGATGAGTTGATAATGAAGTATAAGAGGGAATTATATGTTCAACCTCTAATAAATTGTTTGGTAAATCAAGGAAAAAAAAATGGTAACTGTAGAATTTATCTTTTGCACAACCTGTTTTGGTGTTATTTACTTTACTTCAATTATTTCTTAGCTTGCCTTTGCTTTTTATTATCTTCTAATTTTACTTATGTTAGTTTTTTTTTTACTTTACTTCAGTCGTTTATTTCTTTTACATCTATTAGTTTCCTATTTTGCTTCGATATTTTTTTTTACTTTTGTTCGATTGTTTTGTGCTTTTACTTGTATAATTTCATATGTATCATTTTTTTGAATATTTTATTTGTCTATGTTACAAATGACTTCTGATGGTAGCTAGGACCAAAGTCCTTAGAGATCATTTATCTCTAACTTGTATAAGAGTATGAAGAAAAGAGCCACTTCATTGGCCATCGTAGGAATAAGCACCATTGTGATGATTTCTACTTTAGTTACCACACCAGTACATGTCTGTCCGATTTCTCCACCCCTCGTGCAGATTATCACACATACATACCCTACTCCTGTAGCTCCTACCATACTATCACTTCCATCCTCCTACTACCCCCTGCGGCTCCCACCAGACTGCCACCTCCCTCTAACCCTTACCCTATTTCTTTAGTCCCCACTAGACATCCACCTCTGTTGTCACTTGAGGCACCCATCCAATCCCACCGAGACTATTATGGACACCTTAGAATGAATGTACATTAATTCAATTGGAGATAAGTAAATTTAATCATACATACCAATAAAAAAATTACCTCTCCATTATCCAAAGTTTTTTTTTGTAGATTATATCCATCTTGGCAACACTTCCATAGGCTCAGAGATATCATTAGGAGCATGTTCAATGCTCCATTTTTATATTGGCTAAAGATCCTGATCGAGGTTCAAAATGTGTGGTTCAGGGAGTTCTAGATACAATTTAATAACTTTTAATTACATTTATAATCTTAGTTGTTTTAAAAAATAACATTGTTCACAAATTTTTTTACAGAAAGAGTTCGGGTGGATGGTTTAGAATCATCAACACAGCCAAATGAGCTTTGATTGAGAAAAACATCGCCTGAAGGATTTATTCACTACTATTCAGAAGAAGTGGGAGAAGCCTATCTGGATTGGTGAGGATATTTAGACTGAGTTGTTCAGAGCTTGGTCTTCTCATGTTTAATGAGGAAGAGGGAGGCGGTGCATCAATACCAAGCCTTGGAGTGTGGAGGCCCAGGTGTCTCCTTGCACACCGGAGGCTCTATTCCTCATATCAAGCATAAGAGGAGGATCATAATTTTAATTTCGTAAATTGAACAGATTGTATAACACCTTCTTTCCTAACCTTCTTCTAAGTTGAGATCCCATTGCCATTGGGTTGCACGCTTGTAAACTTGAGCACCAGGAGGACCACAACTGGGTTTACAAAAGAACTCACCATTTTGACATAAGTTTAATAAAATTTATTTTTTTGGTGTAATTTATCTATAGTCATGTTTCAATACAAATTATACGTTGTAATTTTACGCAGAATACATTTAAGAAACTGAAGAGGAGTTAAAAGTCAAAGCCCGTCAGGTGTTAGTGCCTCTAGTTGTGAGTCAGACCATTAAGATTTCTATGATTTCAAGATCTAGGTGGGGGGGGGGGGGGGCAGAAAAAGAAGCGAAGCACTGTGATTCTGGCCAATGAACGTCATCGATTGATGACAAAGTCTCCAAGAGTGTGACCGCACTGACTAAGAAATTGTGGGACAACCATGCTACTGTACCCATCTGGAGTCTAGGTGGAGGAGATTGAGCAGTTCCTGGCACATGGTCGTGGCAAGTGCGTTTTGATTGAAGAGGAGAACGGAAGGAGCAGCACAATTAGTGTTTCATTTATTTTTTTTATTGTTTTTGTGTAACCATCTTTTATATATGTTGTGGATGTTATTGTATTTGATGAATTCTTGGTGTATGAGCACTGCATTTGTTATGATTTAAATCAATTTTGTTGTCTCTACTTTGCTACGCTAATATGTGATGTTATGAATATAAATATGTTGTGAGTGTTGTTGTTATTTGACCGCAGGTGTGTAAAATTATATTTGCAAATGGTTTTTTTTTTTTAGTTTTGTTATGGTTTATTGGCCGACTAGCAATTGCAATAGCCACCGCTAATCGAGTAAAATTTTAGTTTCCAAAGGTCCCTAATTTCATCGCCTAACAGTCAATAATTCAGTCACTAATAATTGCGTCGAAAAGGCAGATGATTTTCAGTCATAATATGTTAAACCATTTACTTCAATCAAAATTACCCGTCCGGCTGAATATGCAACTGCTGGTTAGTCGGTAAAAACAAGGGAGAGAAATAATCGGTCAGTAAAATATAGTGAAAAAATAAATCAGTCATTTTTTGTCTTCCGGCCTAGTTCTTTTCAGCGGATTGTGATCCTTCGGTAAGCAAATTTACGGGCTAAAACGAAAAATTGTTGCATACGGACACCGCATGTATCTCTGCATGCGCTGTCCGATTCTGACAGTAACTACGGTCAGGATGTATTTTGGTGGACCCCACCTAAATTTTTTTCTTTTAAAAAAAAGTTGAAATACATCCTGACCGTAGATCACGGTGATCTACGGTCAGGATCGGACACCGCATGCAGATGCAATAATTTCTCGACTAAAAACCCCGATTAATTATTCAGCCATTATTCGGCGATCTTCCTATAGTATAGTATGTAGGGGCACAACATAATCTCATAATTTGGACTTTTTTATGCTTACTCAAAACTAAGGCTGTTTTTCACATGCTGCTCGCATTTGGCCCTCCATGACTTGTTCTATCTTCTAAAACAAAGACGGCTACAATAATTTCATATCGTCCCAAGTGGTGGAACCAAATTATGCTAAGTTTAAGTATTAAAATTCCTTACCTATATCTAATATATTTCATTATCTGTCTCATCTTTATGCCTTGCTTATCATCATATTCTTTTAATAAATATATCGTTAACTTAAACATGAAGGTATGATTTAAAGCATTTCATCGATTCCAAAGGGATTGCACTTCTGAAAGATGCCTTATTCTTCAATGTCTCTTTATAACCAGAAGAGTGCACATTAATCATACTTAAATGATTTTTATACTGACTAAATTATTCAACGAATAAGCAAAAGAAGTAATGATGATTATAAAGAACTTAAAAAGTCATTAAATACAGTACTATAATAATGCCAACACCAATCGTTTTAATAGTATGAAGTGTGTCCTTTCTTTTTCTTTTGTTTCCTTTTTTTTTTTTTTTGCTTGCAAAGCTTCATAAGAATGCGAGTATCACACCCTACACTCCGTGGGAATCATATCCCAGACCAGAGGGGATTTACAACTGACAAGCAGTGTCCGACCGGCTGATTTGAGTTGGTGGCGTAAGAAATACACACACACACACACTTATACATATATATGTATGTATATGTATGTATGTATGTATTTATATTTGTGTGTGTGCGTGCGACAGTGTGGCTATTTCTTAAAAAGCCCATGTTACTAGCTTATACGACAAAAGACTAAAATATTAAGTAATTAAGCTAATGGAGGAAACTTTGACACATTGACCAACGAAAGGTATCTTTTTTATACAATCATGAAAGCTCTTTTTTTGGGGTCAAGCCCTCGATTTTTTTATTATCGACACACGACCCGAACAATTCCCACTTGGTTTCTTCCATTTGGCATGAGGTAATTGATGATAGAAGTAATGAATGAGGAAAAATGATTTATTTAAAAGCATATTAAAATACAATGATGAAATCTAACTCAAAAAAATTGAAGCATTAACTATTAATAAACTAAATAATAAAATCACAAAAAAAAAACCTTTTTTTATCTTTAAGTCTAACTTTCAAATCATTTTTGAAAAAAAAATGATATATATTATAAACACACACATACTTTACCCTTAAGTACACTAACATCATCATTTACTACATTCTCTCTCTAATTAAATTTATATGAAGATTCTCTCTCTATTGCTTTCTCTTTCTAGTTTTTGTGTGATTTCTAAGGTAAGGAGGCACACGAGGGCAAATGATTAGTGCTTGACCTACACCATAGTAAACCCTAAAACATCTAATTTCAAGAAGCAATTACTATATTCCAAGTGTGTGGTGATTAGTCAAAGGCTCTAATAATTTAAATAACTTAACCCCACGCCCCAACTTAAAATAATATAAAGTAATAGCAAATTGGAAAGTAAAGGAAGAATAGGTAATATCCAAAACATCATTGGCAAATGTAAAGTAGAATAAATTGATCTTGTAGTGATATGATTTTGATTTAAGATCAACTAAAAAATATTTAATTTGATTCTAAGCTGAGATAAAGTTAGCTTTAAGCTGGCTTGATTTAATGCTGATTCATTGTGTTCTTTTCCTTTTTTTTTATTTATATCATCTCTAATATTGTTTAAGTACATATTGTACTTTTAAAATACGTAGGTACGATGAGATATTTTAATCTGTACATAAATATAGTCCATGGGGTCCATGAGTTTGGTCGGGCGGCTATTAAGCAGGCGGTTGTTAGGCCGAGTGGCTGTCCGACCGGGCGGCTATTTGCGGAGGATTCAAGCTTTTCTTTTTTGGACTATAAGATCTGTGTTTAATCTCTTGGTCTATCCTAATTTGCGAATGACAGTTTTTTTTCCTAACTGGCCTAGTTAGATGAGATCTTCAGGAGTAATCTATCCCTAATCCGTCTGAGACGCATCACCTTCTCAGGCTTGTGGACTGGCGGGCTGAACACGCGGTTCTGGGCTTTCCGTCGATAAGCCACGCGAGGCAACATCACCTCCTCCACCATCCCTTACATCTTTCATTACCGGATACGATTTTGAAGGAATTTTGGGTCCTCTCTGTTTTGGGTTTTTTTTTGTTGTGTATTATTCTCTATTATTCATTCTGTTGTCTTTTGGCTAAATTTAATGGATTTGGACAATGATGCTTAATTAATTTGCTTAATTTTCAGGCAGCCATAAATAGATAATTTTGCTTGAGAAAGTCCAAGATCTTGTCTGCATACGCCGTGTGTGCTTTCCCAACCGAAAAAAAAAAGGAGAATATTACATACAGACCACCCTAAACTTATTATTTTCAAATCAACCACCTTTTTCCATCCCATTTTGAAATTCTCACTCAAATATCAAAATTAGTGGTAAAATCCCAACTCATATTTTTCGTTTTTATCAGATTCTCCATATTGCGATCATGCCAGGTGTAAATACATCGGTTCGATTCAGTAGTTCAAGAAAATCATCTCGATGATTAATTTGTAAATATCAATATTTTGCGTGGTATTTATGTAATTATCCCAAAAAAAATTACTATGAAGGAATGGAAAAAATATTACATCAGTACTACACACGTAAAAATAACGTGCGTAGCCAATCAAATCACGCCACGACATCTCGTGCGACAGAGCAAAAAAAACGGCACAGTAACACGGGGAATCTTCCCCTCTATGTCATTCATGTGTTATTGCGCGTTATTCATGTGTTATTGCGTGTTATTCATGTGTTATTGATATGTTATTGTGTTATTATAACACCAAGAATATTCTCAGGACACAATAACACATGAATAACACACAATAACACTTGAATAACACAAATAGCCTGAAATATATGTTATTGTGTGTTATTCATGTGTTATTGCGTAGCCGAGGTTGTCGTTTGTCACGACCTAAATCATCACATCTTCCAGGCTATTTGTGTGATCATTTCACACGAATATAAACCATATATTCTGCTGGATACTGCGCCGTTTTTTTTTCTGTGTCGCGCGGGGTATTGTGATGTGATTTTATTGACTACGCACGTTACTTTACGTGCATAATACTGATGTAATATTTTTTCCAAGGAATGTGAATGCTTCACCTGTAGTGGTTGAAGGCGGAATCTGGACATTCCACGCAAAGTTTTTTTGCGAGTGGAAGACAGTCATATCCGGAAAAGGATACATAACATGGTTTTGTCCAAAGTTCCTTGACCATCTTCCATCAATGTTTTACTTGAATTTGGACGGAACTATAGCTTTCAACTCAATGGATATGTTTATTGAAATAAAAAAGGGGCAAATTGCATCCATACCACCCAAAATTTACATGTCAAACGCCTAAACTTTATTCTGTTTACATTAACACACTAATCTTTCGTATCATATAAAAATATTATTTAAAAATTGAAATTTGAGTGTTAAATATGACATGTCCCTCAATCAAACCATTAAGGATTTGGAAAAAAAAAAATGAAAAATATGAGTTAGGGTTTTATCTTGATTGTTTATATATGAGTGGGAATTTGAAATATGATTGCAAAACAGTGCTAAATTTATAAATAATAATGTTTGTAGTGCTAAATTTGTATAAATTTTTTGAAGATATTATTTATGCATTATATTTGTGTTATAATTCTAATTTGCCTTTTGCCGAGAAAAATTTTGCATGCATGTGATGATTTTCTGAAAGGGGCATTTACATACATACCACACAATTTTTATGCATTTACATATCTAAAGCCTAATATTTACATGCATACCACTAAAACCCTTTTAAGTTACAAAAAAAATATCATAACCATCGCCATATTTTTGTAAGTGAAATACATATTTTCATATGTGGTTTTATGATGCCAATGTGTTAGGAATATAAATATCAAATTTTTGGTGTTAGATATGTAAATACATAAGATCTATGTGGTTTGTATGTAAATTTTCCTTCTTAAAAACCTTGTGAATATGCCTGACTGGGATATATGGTTGATGTTGTAAACAATTGTTAATAATATAATTAGAGAGACTCAATTTATATTCAGAATTTTGTTGGCAAGTTGTAGCATTAATATCAAAGTATCATTAGTAAACTCTAGAAGTAATTAAAATTTTAACAAAGTTCAACATGCTCGTTAAAATTCTAACTCTATAAGAAAAACAAGTATTCATGTGTAGCCAAATTCACCAAGATTGGATTTAAAAAGTGGTGAGCAGCTTCCAAATTAATCAGTTTGATAGGTTAGTCTGGGTGATTACTTAAGCAGATAAGCTTAGCTCGTTAAGGTAGTTGATCAATTTGGCTAGACTATATCTGCGAGCCAATATGGTCAATCTATTGGGCCAATTAATTTGACAAGTCGGTTTGACTTCATCAGGTAGGCCAGTGTCGATGAGATTGTCGAATGGAAAAGCAATCAGACAACTCAATGCATTATTTATACGTTTATTTTAAACAATGTAATTTACTGGTCTATTGGGACAACAACACTGCTCGCCACCACAATTTTCATTGTTTAAAAAAAAATTATTTTCGTGGTGCTTTGTTAAACGCGGTGCATCTTGCACTATGTATTTCGTTTCTTTGAATAGATAGTACTCACGTTGCCCCTCCTCCCCCTCGTTATCCTCATTGCTCTTCACTGTCGTTGTGTCATTATTTCCATGTTGGTACCTTCGACAATCGATCTTCTTATCTCTTTGCCCAAGCCGATCTTGAGGTATATTCTGTCATTGAACTCCCCTTTATGCTCTGATTGATCTTGGGTTGGTTTATGTGATATTGTGATATCACATGCATATGTTGTCTCATCTACTTTGTGTTTCTCTGAATTTTTATGGATTTTGTGCTCTTTTTTTGGTGTTGGTTTATTCTTTGTAAGTAGTCAAGCTTTTTGTGATTGGTGTTGTTGGTTTTGTGGGGTTGGAGTTTTCTTTTGGGGAAGTTAAATAATGTTTGTTTATGGATTTGGTGTTTGATGTGACTTTTTTATATGTTATGCTTCATGAAGTTGACACTACTACTTGAATATTTTAATCCCGGAGATAGATGTAGAAAATAAACGACGCCAAAAACTTGATGCAGACTTTATTTTTATAAATATGCAATATAATCCCAACAAAAATACTTTTTATTAATTTTATATATTCAATATAGTCACAATGATATAAATGCAACTCAAGTAATACAGGGCTTAATACAGGGCTTTAATGGAGTCCCGTTTATCGATCTCATAGGGAAGCGAGGTAAAAGGTTTGTAGTCAAATTCTAGTCTACTACTATTAGTCCTTAGTTTGGAAGATTGATTTAAGTGATTTTTCTAACAAGTACTCCTAAATGCGAATGTTAAATGTAAGGATGGTAATTATTCCTAAATGTAAATATTAATTCTAAAGATAACCCTTTATGGATGAATTGGTTTGGAGAATTTTAAGATGTTAAAAACTATCATTCTTATGTAGTGAATTGGATAATGTAAAGGAATGAGATACATTAAATATTGTATGTGCCAAATATGAGCAATTTTAATTCCCTACCCTGATTCAGTGTTATAGAAAATCATTGGCTAATCTCAGGTTTAGTTCCTAAATCAGTGGTTAGGCTAGAAGGATACTGACTCTCACTCCAAAGCTCCCACTTCCCTTCCCCTGAAGGCTAACGCTCGCTTTAGTTCTTAAACTCTAAGACCAAATTACGGATTTTAGTTTGTCACCCTAAAAACTCCAATTCTACGCCCAACCAAATATATATTTCCCTATTTATTTGCACTTAACCCCCATGAACTTCACTATCCCCATGAACTTCACTATGAACTTCACTATCCATGGAATTTGAATGTGGCTCCACTTTGTTGAGAATTACACCACCCTCTCGGGTCTCAACGCAATTATAATGAGTTTTAACACTAAAATGGACCCTTATTGTAATGTAAATGAAGTGCAAGTAAAAACCATCACATTTATAATTAAAACTTCTTCAAGCATGCATCCCAATATTCTAAACATAAATCTTACTCATTGCAAAAGAAAAGTATACGGAAAATAACGACATAATCTTCTCATGCCACTATTTCCAAAAAAAGAAGAAAGAGTAAGAGAAACACATCACAAAGCACGAAGAAAATACAACGAAAAAACTTCATTAAATCAAAACAAATCCACTAGATAAGTGTTTACAAAATCATAAGATAACAAAGAACACAATACTTAGTTTTTTCCTCTTGAAAGAAAAATGAAAATCTCTCCCACAAAGTCTCACGTTGATCCATGCAATGTTAGAACATTCCCTTACAGATTCTCTCAAAATCCCTTCACCAATCTCTCCAAAAAAGATAGAAATCTACATTTCTACTCCTATTCTAAGATCTATAAAAATTCTTCACATTTTCCCCCTCACACACACCACTTTTTCTGACATAAAAGTACTTTATTATAATATAGGGACAAATTTTCCTAGAGATGTCTCAAGCAAACTTCCTAAAAGCATCCAAATACATTGAATCTTCTAGAAATTTGCTCAGCATCGCGTCCAAACTATTCCGGGCCCTGTAGGCGCCATTTTCATGTCACTCTCTGCACTCTGGCTCCATCGGCGCCCACCCTGTGCAGCTTCACCATTCTGTTTTGTTTGGCTCCGTTTCACCCCGTTTCAATTGCGTTGCGTTCATAACAGATAGACCCACAAAATAAGTATAAAAACAACCTTCTCATTTTTTATTTGTAATTTCATTCAAAAATATGTGAGAAGTATGAAAGAGATTAAGCATAGAAAGACATATTGAAATGTGTCAGGACAAAATTTTCTTTCTTGTTCGTTTTTGCTTCAAATTGCACTATTTTTGCTTTTTTTTCTCCAAAACTCCATTTCTTATACCTGAAACCAAAAATATACAAAATACATTCCTTTAAAGTGTAATATCATTCAAAATCACCAAATATATGCATTAAAAGCATATGAAAAATTGAACATTTTTTAGGAGTATCAAAATCCCCCAAACTTAATTGTTACTTGTCCTCAAGTAACACTATAATTTTAAAAACTAAAATTATTGATTTGAGATAGTGGGTTTCAGTAGATTTTCCTATAATTTTGTATCAGAAAATGTTATAGAGTAACTTAAGAGAAATTTTAGCAAATCAACTTAGGATTAGAGTGTAAGAATATCTCATATTCAACTTAGGAATCCTGAGTTTTTATTTACTTCAAATGTTATTGAAACTTGTCAAACTAAAGATTCATAGAAAGTATAAAAACATAACTTAAGCACCTTATCTATACTAATTTTACCAATACCTTTTTTGAAATAAGAATAAGTTTAGGATTGTTTCTAAGTCTTTTCATTTAAAAAGATTAAGTGAAACCAATTGTTGATTAGACTTTTCCTCAAGCTTCTCCTCACATATTTTCTTTTGATTTTTATTTCTTTTTCTTTATGGATTGTTTTTCAATCTTTTCTTTTCTTTTTCTTTTAGTATCATTTTAATCCTTACTCTTTTTTCTCACTTTTTTTTATATATGTAAGGATTACTATATCTGGATAGGCCTTTAATAATTTTGAATTTCGCTATCCTCTTTGTAAAGTCCAAAACTCAAAAACTTTACCACACTTTTTAAAAGTGTAAGTATTAATTTAAAAAAATGTTTTAATAAAGACTCAATTCTCAATAAGTATAAATCTAAGAATCACAATTTTTCAAATATTCAACTCCTTTCTATCATAAATAGCAAAATCATTTTTTCCAATATTTCTTACAAAATATCTTAACTCTAGAAGAGTTTCTTCACATAGGATTTCAACTAAGTTATTTTTCTAACATTCCTAAAATCAAAGTCCTAAAATCAAAGTTATAGTAAGTTATAGTAACCTAAAAATAACACCACATACCACAAGTCATTTTAAAAGTAATATCAAATTAAATACGGACTATTGAGGACAAACAAAGTTAAGTTTTTTTAAAAAAAAATTCTTCCCTCCAAACTTAAATTTTAAAATATGTTACAATTAATTCCATAAAATATAGCAGGAAGAAAAAGTAAAAATTGAATCTACTAACTATTACAACATTCTATCAAATTCATATGCATGCATAATCGGGATAGAATGACTGTAGGAGAAAGTAAATCTAGCCTAAAACATGAATCTAGCCTAAAACATGCTTAATCTAGCCTAAAACATGCTTACAATAATATTAAATTAAAAGGAAGTATGCTCACTTTAAATTTTTATATTTCTTCCTACCCCCAAACTTGATTTTTAACATGTATAGGATTTATTGCAGAAAATATAAGTAGGAAGAAAAACAATTTAGAAATTCTATTTGCCACAAATTTCTATCAGAAATATCTACAATTATTTATCAGGATAGAAAACATGTAGTACAAAGTAAATATAAACTAAACATGTCAGAATGAAATTAACTAAACAAAAGTTTAACTAGCATAACATATATCAACATTAGAATAGAAAAATGTTCTTCAAGTCTTACAAAATTATAACACAAACAAACAAACAAGATAAATGAGGTCAATTCTTCCTCCATCCCATCGCATCTCACTAACTTAGTTCCAATTTCTAACGGAATCACTACACAGATAAATAAGAAACATTTTAACTGATTTTATAGAGTATAATCCCAAAGATAAAGATTATCCCTGATATATTGAGCACCTCTAACAGTTATAAGGATAGTGTAAGATCATCCACATATTATTAATCAAATAGGTTCATGACTCCTACCAAATGAAAACAAAGTCAGAAAAAAGGAAGTAACAAAATTGAGATGAAACTGTCACTGTTCAAATTCAAGATGTCTCTTGTAAAACTTAAGTCCGAGTGAGACTCGAGTCATAGTGGACTCATCAATCCAACTACTACAAGAGATTAATCAAGTCTAGCCATAGTAAGAAGTTGAGGAATCATCTCCCTCATGACACAGACAAAGATAAAATCAAAGCACTAACAATCTAAACATCCACCAATCATCAATCAAAATGATCAATCCACACTAAAGCAAACACAATACAATACTAACAATCATGACTCTTAAGCATACTAAATCAAACCATACTAAAAACTATGGGTTGACTCCCATAAAGCGCCTGGTTTAACGTCGTTAATGTCGTCAGCCCGATAAAGGATTCCTCAAGGATCAAAATTTCATTTAAGTAATCCTTGATCAATCGCCATCTTTTTTTGATCCTGAGATTCCTAATAAATCTTTGAATTTTAGTTTTTCTATCAACTTTTCTTTTTTAGTTTAATTCAGATTATTATTCCTCATGTTTCTTTCTAGATCTAATATTCTTCTAATGCTTTTCTCAATATTAATATTATTCTTAAAATTTATAAGAAATGGATATCTATAAGATAATTCAAGATCTCCCAAATTTATTCAAGATCTCCCAAATTTTGA
>NW_018164953.1:3005464-3017214 GCF_001263595.1 Phalaenopsis equestris | reverse complement strand
AAGTTATTGTTTCAAGTTATCTTATAATTCTTTCCCTTTGTACTGAGGAAATGGTGGAGGTGGTCTTTCTATATTTATCTTGGTTGAGGAAATAGGTTTTTCTAATTTCTTAGGAAATTTTTCCATTGGTCTTTTAATCTCCTTATCCTCATCTCTCAACTCGAAGTTCTTTTGAAACATATCTTCAAATTCTCTTCTAAATATTTGTTCGATAACTTCATTTTTCTCATTATTCATCTGTTTAAGGTTTATCTCAGGGTCACTGGGTAAAAACTTTGTGGGGTAACTGTTAATTGCATTAATAATCCGCCTCAGCATCAAAATCTCATTCATTTTGTCTATATACCACTGAATATGCCATTCAGTGACTTTGAATAACTTCTTCATAAGAGATCTTTTACTGATTTCATCATTCAATTCAGGTTCATCTTGTGATTGAGTCGAATATGAAGATATAAAGACTGATGGTGTAGATGAATTCTCTAAATAAGTAGGCTTTAAATTTGTATGGGGTATATTCATTTTAAGTTCATGAGATTTTTCAACAAATGGAATTAAAAGTTTATTATTTTCGGTAACGTCCATCATTTCACACCTCTCCTGAACATACATACAGTCATCTTTAAACAACATTTTTGACTCATCATGAAAGTCCATTTCGATCTCATCTATTAACTTACTCTCAAAACTTTTTTGAAAATGGTCTTTACTTAGATAATCAATTTCATTCATCCAAAAACAATCATCATCTTTTCTCTCAGCTAGATATTTCATAGTCTTTAACACATCAAAAGTGACTTCATGGTCATTAATATTCATAGTCAACTTTCTTTTTTGCACATCTATCATAGCTTGTCCAATAACAAGAAAAGGTCTCCCCAAAATAATGGGATTTTCTTTATCTTCCTCCATATCTAATACAATAAAGTCCATAGGAAAGATAAATTTATCCACTTTAATAAACACGTCTTCTATAACTCATTTTGGATAAATGATAGATCGATCAGCTAACTGAAGGGTTACAGCAGTGGGAGAAATATCAGCTAAACCTAACATTCTAAATATAGATAGAGACATCACATTAACGCTCACTTCTAAATCACATAAAACTTTTCCACATAATCATTCTCCAATTGCATAAGGAATTATAAAGCTATAAGGATCTTTGAGTTCTTTAGAAATTTTTTTCTGAAGTTTAGCGTTGCACTCCTCACTTAGCAACTGTCTCGTAATCCCCAAATTTTATTTTCTTATTTAATATCTCCTTCATAAACTTTGCATAACTTGACATCTGCATAACTTGACTTTGCATAACTTGACATCTGTTCCAAAGCTTCAGCGAAAAGAATATTTATCGTTAACTTCTTAAGTACTTCCATGAACTTTGAAAATTCTTAATCCAACTCTTGATGTTTAAGTCTTTGAGAAAATGGAGGTGGTGGTCTTTATAAATTGATTTTAGTTGGAGATATTAATTTTTCCAGACCCTTAGAAACATGTTCATCTGGTCTTCTAGTTTCCTTTGTTTCTCCCATAATTTCTTTCTCTTTTTTAACGACATTCTCTATCTCTCTTCCACTTCTTAATTGGACAGCTTCTACCTGTTCAGTATTGTTCTCTTTAAGGTTGATCTCAGTGTTGCTACAAAGTGTTCCTTGCGGTATATTGCTAAGTGAATTAGCAATTTGTCCCAGTTGATTCTCTATGTTTCTAATCGCAACATTTTAACTTTGCAACTGGTTTCCCATTTGCAATACCACATCTTCTATAGACATCTTCTTATCCTAAATTGTTGATCATTGTTAGAGTCCAGTGAATATGAAGGTTTATAATTTGTGTTCTCTATTTATTCCAACTTCCATTAGGATTTGCATGATTATTTTCTCATTATTGGTTTCCACCCCAAGTTGTGTGATTCCAATTAAAATTAGGATGATTCTTCCAACCTGGGTTGTAAAAGTTAGAATACGAGTTATTTATGGTATTTAAAATATCATATGATAAGTTAGAATCAATCATATGCCCAACTGAACTTTTTATGCCCTAATGAACTTTCCTCACTTACTGGAGTAAATTGAGGCTGGTCCATTCCAAATTGGGCCAACTTTCTTGATATTGCAGCAACCTGAGATGCAAGAATTGGAATCGCATCTATATCATGAACATTGGCTACCTTTTCACGATTTACCATAGCAGAGGGCCATTAAATTTCTTTTCCAGCCATATTTTCAATTAACGCATATGTTTCATCAAATAGTTTTGACATTAATGATCCACCAACAGCTGCGTCAATTTTAGACCTAAAGGATCCTACTACCCATTGCAAAAAGTTTGAATGATTAACCAAGAATGATTAACCAATCGACACTTTCTTGGGAGTTCCTTAAATCTTTCTCATGCTTCATATATTGATTCCCCTTCATACTGACAAAATAAGATAATATCTTTTCTGACAAAATGAGATAATATCAAAGTTTACTAGTCCTTGAAGGTGGAAAATACTTAGCTAGGAATTTCTGAGTTAACTCCTCCCAATTTTTAATAGAGCCGGGTGCTAATGAGTATAACCACATTTTAGCCTCATCCCTTAGTGAGAAAAGAAAAAGTCTTAGTCTAACAGCATCGTCAGACATGCCGTTAAAACGAAATGTAGCACAAAGATCTAGAAAATTTGATAAATGTAAATAGGGATCCTCCGAAGGAGTTCCCCCAAACTGATTATTCTGCATCAGTTGGATAATCTTAGGATTTAATTCAAATGAGTCAGCTTTTATGATAGGGATTTGTATATTTGAGTGAATTTCAACTGTCGTAGGATATACATAATCCCTCAATGATTTATGATGATTTTCCAAGTTATTATTTTGAATGTTTTCCATTTCCAATTCTAGTTTTTCAAGTCATTTCTGTTTTTTGATTTTTTTTAACTCGGGATTATAAGACATAAGTCACATAAGTCTTACAGATCCTTTGTTTTACATACGCAACACAACCAACACAACAAATATATGCAACACAACAAATAATACATTAACAATTAAATAAACAAAATAAAAAATATATTCAACACAACAAAACATTTTCACAAACACCTTATTTTTCACACAAAAAGTTTTTTTACAATAAAAACACTTTTCACACAAAAATAATTTTTATGACACTACAATTTTTACAAGTCTAAGCCTAATTACTTCAACTAAAACTGTCCTAAAGTTCTTACCGATGCTTCCCCGACAACGGCGCCAAAAACTTGATGCGACTTTTTTACATGCTATGTTTCATGAACTTGACACCACTACTTGAAGATTTTAATCCCTGCAACGACGCCAGAAACTTGATGCGAACTTTATTTTTTTGATTAAATTTATATATTCTATATAGTCACAATGACATAAATGCAAGTATATATATCGCTCAAGAAATACAGAGCTTTAATAGAGTCCTATTTATCGATCCCACAGGGAAGCGAGGTAAAAGGTCCTTAGTCAAATTCTAGTCTACTACTATCAGTCCTTAGTTTGAAAGATCGATTTAAGTGATTCTTCTAACAAGTACTCCTAAATACGAATGTTAAATGTAAGAATGGTAACTATTCCTAAATGTAAATATTAATTCTAAAGATGATCCTTTCTAGATGAATTGGTATAGAGACTTTTAAGATGTTAAAAACTACCACTCTTATGTTGTGAATTGGATAATGTAAAGGAATAAGATACGATAAATATTTTATGTGCCAAACAAGAGCAATTTTAATTCGCTACCCTGATTCAGTGTTATAGAAAATCATTGGCTAATCTCAGGTTTAGTCCCTAAATTCGAGGTTAGGATAGGAGGATACTGACTCTCACTCCAGAGATCCCACTTCCCTTCCCCTGAAGGCCAACGCTCACTTTAATTCTTAAACTCTAAGACCAAATTGGGGATTTTTGTATGTCACCCTAAAATCTCTAATTCTACGCCCAACAATATATATATTTCTTTATTTATTTGCACTCAACCCCCATGAACTTCACCATCCATGGAATTTGAATGTGGCTCCACTTTGTTGAGAATTACACCACCCTTTCGGGTCTCAATTCAATTACAATGAATTTTAACACTACAATGGGGTGCGCCCTTATTATAATGTAAATGAAGTGCAAGTAAAAACCATCACGAAGTGCAAGAAAAAACCATCACATTATAATTAAAACTTCTTCAAGCATGCATCCCAATATCCTAAACATGAATCCTACTCATTGTAAAAGAAAAATAAATGAAAAGTAATGACATTATCTTCTCATGCCACTATTTCTAAAAAAAAGAAAACAAAAGTAAGAGAAACACTTCACAAAGCACGAAGAAAAAATAATGAAAATTTTTATTAAATCAAAGCAAATCCACTAGATAAGTGTTTACAAAATCATAAGATAATAAAGAACACAATACTTAGTATTTTCCGCTTGAAAGAGAGATGAAAATCTCTCCCATAAAGTCTCACGCTGATCCATGCAATGCTAGAACATTCCCTTACAGATTCTCTCAAAATCCCCTCACCAATCTCTCCAAAAAAGGTAGAAATCTACATTTTTACTCCTATTCTAAGATCTTTAAACATTCTCCATGTTTTCCTCCTCACACACACCACTTTTTCAGACATAAAAGCACTCTATTATATTGTAGGGACGAATTTCCCAAGAGATGCCTCAAGCAACCATCTAAAAAGCGTCCAAATACATTGAAGCTTCTAGAAATTCGCCCAACATTGCGTCCAAACTATCTCGGGCACTATCGGAGCCGTTTTGGGCGCCGTCGGAACCATTTTTACGTCGCTCTCTGCACTCTGGCGCCGTCGGCACCAGTTATGGTGTCGTCGGCACCCACCCAACACAGGTCCACCATTTTTTTCTTTTGGCTCTGTTTTGCCTCGTTTCAGTTGCGTTGCGTTTCTAATAGATAGACCTACAAAATAAGCATATAAACAACCTTCCTTTAAAGTGTAATTTCATCCAAAAATATGTGAGAAGTGTAAATGAGATTAAGCATAGAAAGATATATCAAAATGTGTCAGGGCAAAATTTTCATTCTTGCTCATTTTTGCTCCAAATTGCACCGTTTTTGCTTCTTTTTCTCCAAAACTCTATTTCTTGTTTCTGAAACCAAAAATATATAAAATATCTTCCCTTAAAGTGCAATATCATTGAAAATCACTAAATATAGACTTTAAAAGCATATGGAAAATTGAACATTTTTTAGGCGTATCAGTGTTCTCTATTGGTGTTAGTTTATTTCTTAGGAGAAGTTATACTTCAATTGTTGTTCTCTTTGAATAATTTAACACCCAAGAACACATTATACCTCTTTATTATTTATTTTGTTGTAGTGCATTGGTGTTAGGTTGTGGTGGCCTTGTGGTGACGTGACTTCAAGCAAGCTTAAATAATTTTGTCTTTACACGAAGAATTATATTTTAGTGCTTCATGTTATGGTGTTTTTATTGTGTGGCTTGATGTTGGGAGTGTGGGTGGTTTAGGGTTGGAATCCTTTTGTCAATTCAATGTTTAGCTTTTTGTGATGGCAAAATTGCTCCTCTATTTATGCATGGTATGTTGTAGAGTCTTTGTTGTAGTGGATTTTTGTTAGAAGTACAACGCATTGTCTCCATCGTCTTGTGAATTCACTATTTAGTTGTTTGGGCTTTCTTAGGATAATGGAAATGCTCATGCAAATTCATTTTCGGTTTGGTGCTCTCCCTTATGCGTCACAAATTTCTTTCTTTGAATAGTGACATTGTGTCCATTCTCTTATGAAATCAATGTTTAGGATCAAGAGGTTAATATTTTAAGGATTTCTTATAGAAATTAGAAGTTCTCCTGTTTCTACATAGTGCATTGGACTTCATAGCTTCATCTGGTTATATTAGCATAAAATAGAAACAACAACATAGATGGACAAGAAATATTACATGCATGCTAACATGTTGATTACTTTCATAGAGGTTAATTTCTCTTTGGTCTTTTCCTGTCTATGCCATCTTCATAGAGTATATGTGTTAATTACTTATGTGGGTGTTAATTTATGACGTGCTTACATTATAGGAATGAGGGTTTGTTTCATGGTAGTTGAATATAGTGGTGTCTTTGTGTGGCACAAATTAATACTTATGCTAAATCATTTCAAATAAGTTCGTTGAGTAATCAAAATATAAGTTATACTAATTAATTTTCTCCTTCTTTTGCTTTGTGACTTATTTTATTTTGCTCTCATCAAAATTAGTGGCTCAAATGGGCAAGACAATAGATACTGGTGTATCTGTAGTAGAGAAAGAGATAGAAAGAAGATATTTTGTGGCCTATTTTTAAGAGAAGCTTAGTAGGGTAATATGCCCACAACATTTTTCAATAAAGAGGGGTAGCAGAACATCATTAATAAATTTGAATAAAAGACTAAACACATGTATGATAGTATGTAACTAAAGAATAAGTGGGATAAATTAAAAAAGACTAGAAATTGTGGAATGAATTAAAGTGGGGAGCTTATAGTCTTGGTTGGGATCACACAAAGCGCACTATTGATACATCGGAACAATAGTGAAAGGAAAGATTAAATGTGAAATTATACTTTTCAATTAGAAAACTCCACAATTTTAATTTAATTAATGCTATAAATCAATATTTTTTATTCTGTTATCACTTATAGGTCATATCAAATAAGAAAAAAAATTAAATTTAAAGGCATTCATCTATAGTTAAACCAAATGTTCGGTGAGGTCATTTCCTACAGTGATCAAGCTCAGACTTGAGTCAAAGACTAAGCGTTGATGTATCTGAACCTGAAAGTTCTGGGCAGATAGCTAGCTCAAGTGAGGTATCTGTAAGAAACTTCACCAAACAAGTAGAGTCTAGTCATACAAAATGTTAGTCATCTTTGCATCCTAGAGGGAAAAGGAAGAATAAAGATGACAAAGTATTCTTATGAAAAAAGATTTCTAAACATTGATTTTGATATTGTTAATGAAAATCATTCAATAGTTTCTCCAGAGGCATTTGAGTACCTAGCAGAAGAGTCAATATTACTAAATTATTTTGATTTGTGTGATGCTTGTACGTAAGATGCAGAGAGTGTTGAAGATATAATTCTTTTCCAAGAGCAAGTCAATGATTAATTAGTTAATGTTTGATGTTTATATGATATTGTGCGAGTGTTTTACTAAATTCTATTTGTAGGATGGTTATCTCATAGAAGCGTTTAAATGCTTTCATAATTCTCACTAAGTCACAGGGCAGAGAGTGAGTCTCTCCTCATCCCAAATGGCTAATTCTCATGATCCCATGGGGTTCACACTTTGCTTTCAGACCTGACCATGCCATAATAGTAGAGGGTAAATCATCGTATACCGAATGGGCGGCAACCTGCTCGCAATTGGGGCCTATGAGATGACATAAAAAAAGCATTAAAGGAGTGACAGGACTCAATGTATGTATAGCAACGGAGAGATAGAGTCATCCTAATCGAGTAGAGAAAGTTGCGTCATGATACTATAGATCTATCATCCCAAGCTATTGAAACCCCAAGTCAACTTGATCTAAGGGTAGTCTACCCAGCTCGACCAAAGACCCATTTGTCTGCAATCCATGAATTACATTGTCCTAGCACACTCGGTAACTCTAAGGTTAAGAGAAGAAAAATCTAAGTCCTATGACCCTCTGTGAGTAGAACAAGCAGAGGCGGGACATATACCTGCCAAAATGATGAGGAAGCCACTGTAATGAAAAGAGAAGAGAGGTGCAACTGTGAAGCCAAGATGTTCTCGCAAAGGACTTATTCCTCACCTTGGTTGGAGAAGCCTCTAACACCCTAAGCATGTTAGATAATCACATAATGATGCAATGAGCTAACAAGTCCTAATATTGAGCCTCCTATTAGGGATTGAGTTATAGGCACATTATGCAAACTGTTTTAAATCTGGCTTGGAAGCCATGCAGAAAAGTAAAAGTGCATTTTTCAAAAAGTTGAGTTGTTTTAAACTTAAATTTTTTTTAATCTCAATTTTTATTAAGCTTTGTAGAAATAGTTATAATTTTAGGTCCTTAAAGAGCCTAAATTACATTAGCATTGAGCCAGAAAGAACACAAGCAAAGAGAGAGTAAATGACAAGCACATTATAGTAAGGTAAACAAGTCAAATAAAAAGAAAGAAAGGTTGGGTGTTGCAGGGTCTGCAACATATCTCAGAAAAGAAAAAAAACAATCAGGCATTACATATACACGCCTAATTCTAATGTTATACATCAGATTCATAATTAAGATATGAGACATAAGCATGTTGTTCCTGGTCCCCATCATGTGGTTTTTGCTCATCAGACATCTTGGAACCCATGCTCATACCTTATTTATGATACAGACTCTAACCTATGGGCTCTAAAATGTACACGATACAAGTCTAAAAAGAAAGACTTCACCTACAAAACATCGGGGTTAGTGCAGGTTATAGGCTTGCAACATAGTGAATCATGTATGATGGGAGGAGAGCTAAGCAAGCACCTCAGAAAATGGTTTAATTTAACTTATTATTGATCCTCTTTATTGGGCATGGCTCCCTGCAAAAAAATTATCTCTAATATACTAGTGTGTATTTCTCACATTCAGTAAATACACAAAGCAACAAGCAATGAATGCCTGGCTAGGGAACAAACCAGAAAACAATAATCAAGACATCAAAAAGACTACCCAAGCACCCTAGTCCTAGCTTATCAAACCATCTACCGCATGGTGTCCTAGTCATAGCATCTAAGTGAGTGCAAGGTATAGGTAAAAGTTGTGGGTTGATCGCAATGCAACAATTTGCATTACTCATCAAGATGTCCACACGAGCAATGCTTTGAAAGCATCATGATCAACAATTTGTCACTCAACTAATGAGCATGATTTGTCATCGAGACAAAAAGGGAATGCATATGCAATTGCAAAGTGAACTAGTGCAAATATATAAATGTTAAATCAGAAACACAGGAAAACACATGCTCCATTGCTCCGGGCAATGTGAGGCTTCGCCATGGAGGAAGGGTGCAATGACTCGTGCAGAAAATGGGTTTAGAGGTTAAGGAGAGTGACCCTGGCAAGGTGAGAATCATATACTGAACTGAAAATACATCGTGCACTAGATGGATTCAATGGCTAGGAAGCGTGATTCATGCCAATTAACACAATGCGAAGTGTACAGAATAATTTTAGAGGCTAAGGAGAGCGACCAATGCAAGGTGGAACGAGGACAGAGATAAAGTTCACTAGATAGGTTCAGGGGATATGAAGCATGTCCTATGTTCGATGATATAAAAAAAATGTGCAAGTGCATAGGCATTATGCACTGGCTAGGTTCAGGGGCCCATGCCAAGTGGCACAGTGCGACATATCCATGGAATTGTTTGAATGGTGCCGTAGGAAGTGAAATGGCATAACTCTCATTAGGGAGAGTTACGTACTATATATGTTTGATGTGCAAGCCATCCCTTAAGAAGACACATGTGTGCTCGAAGTGAGTGTGCGAGAACACATGCTCAAGTGAAGATCTCAAAGATGCAACACATGAACACACATAATGTTATGCAGAAAAACATGCAAGAGTTCAGAACATATGAACACTTATGACATGATGCATGACAACATGGTAGGATGTCGAGAAATACATGCACGATGTATTGTGCCCAAGTGCGGCACAGATACTCACTATGAGCATATGAGGACATATGCTCACAGATGCACAACAGGGTGTTATTCTAAATATGAGAGTGAATGTGCTAATGCAAGCAACTCAAAACCCATGCAACAATGCAATGATCAAGTGGTATTAGTAGATCGCTCGATTGGGTCGGTGGTGGCCGATTGATCGTGTCGATGAAAAGTGGTCAAGTGACTGATCAGGCTGGTGGTGGTCGATCAATCATGCCAACGAAAAGGTCGTCAATTGACCGATTGAATAGTTGTTGGTCGATCGATCATTTCAATGGGAAGGTAGTCAATTGACTGATTAGACAGATGGTGACCAATCAATCATGTCAATGGAAAGTGGTAAATTGACTGATCAGACAAGTGGCAGCCAATTGATCATGCCAATGGGGACTCGTTGATTGACCGATCGACCCAGTAGTAGTCTATCAATCATGTTGAATGAAAGGTATTTGATCGATCGATCACGTTCAGTCAATCATGTCAACAAGAAATAGTTGACTGACCAATCAAGCTAGTGGCAACCGATTGACATATCAACTAAACATAATCGATTGACCAATTGGGCCAGTGGAGGCCAATCAATTATGTCAACAAAATATGGTCATTTGAGTGATCATGAGATTTTATGTTCTATAGGCCCAAGGAGTGTGCTTCATTCTTCACATCATGAGAAAGAAACTGTCAGTGCAAATGCGAAATTTTTATAATCCCGCTTTTTCAGATTTTTGACTATGGGTATGGAGAAGCTCTCATGGATCATGCAGAATTGCCAAGAAAAGGCTCCTATCCTAGTGGCTATCTCTAACACAAAACCTAACCTTATCTTCCCTAACACCAAACTTAGAATCTTGCTAGAAAGAAAAAAATGAAGTTTAGAGAAGTTCTTAACTGATGCGCTGGTTGATGATGTGCTCTCTGGGCTTGTCCAAGCTTCTTCGTAGTGAGGATGATGAAATCACTAACATTCTGTTCTCAAAAGTGGTGAAGAAGCTCCCTTTTCAAAGAGAATGAAGAGGCTGCTAATGTTCTATTGAGCTCAACTCACAAAAATGTTGTGAAAAAAAGAGGGAGATTAGGAGAAATAGGAAGGAGGAGAAGAAAGTGGAAGAGCCAGCTTCCCTAGTAATCTTCTCCCATGGGAAGATGAATACTCCTCTTGCTCTCTCTGAAATCTCCATAGTGACATGCGTCAATTTTACATGATTTCACTTATGATTTTCCTAGCACTTTACTTATTATTTTTATATATTTATCACAAATTTCCACTTGAGAAAGGTTTTTCTTTGGTGTTTCACAGGATGCAATTGTTTAATATGAATGATTTGGAATGAGAAAACCTAGTGAAAAAGTGATCTGAAGTGGAGTGACTGACCAAAGGAAAATATGTTGAGATTTTCATACCTCTTTTATACTGTTTTTAATGATATTGCACTTTAAAGAAAGATATTTTTGATGTTTTGTTGCAGGAATGATGAATTAGGGTCAATGGAGCAAAAAAATACAAAAAGGAGCATATTTGGAACAAAAAGGAGCAAAATGTTGCACTAGGGCACCGACGGCGCCTCGAGGCCTTCGACGGCGAGCTTTTCCCGAGGCTACAACACAAATTCTCTAGAAGGCCGCCGACGGCGCCATCGAGGCCAAAGGCCGGATTTTGGATGGGTGCGTAAGCAAATCTTGGGATAACTCGTCCACATCTTTAAAGAGAACATTTTGGCCTAAAATTGTAAGCTTGGAAGCCAAAAATAGAGAGACTTTTGGAGTCCTGGAGGTTAGAAAGGATCCATTAATGCGTAGAAAGCTTGCTAGAGCGTATAACTGTGAGGAATTCTTTGAGGAATTGTAAGAGTGGAGGGAAAATGAGAAATTTCTTCCTCCTTACTACTTCGAAGAGGAATTTTGTGTGCTGTAAAAAAAGGAAGGGATTCAGAAGAACTTCGAGAAATATTCTTGGGGATAAATTTAGAGATAAGTTATTTACTTGTTATAGTTTGTATGACTTTGATTTTATATATGAATTCTATATGAATTCCAGCTTTCCCC
>NW_018164953.1:2998105-3004972 GCF_001263595.1 Phalaenopsis equestris | reverse complement strand
TGGACCAAAGAGTAAAGAATATGTATGCTCCTATTTGACACAATATAAATTGAACTAATCTATAATATCCATTCACTATAATTTCTTGGCAAGGAGAATGATACTTTCTTATATATTGAATATCACAATTAAACGTTATTTTCTATAATTAGTTATTATCCAAATTATCTACTTCCTTCAATTTTCTATTAGTGACAGATAAATAACTTGAACTTCGTTGTAGTTAAAATATTACTTTTTTATTATATCTTAGTCCGTAGTATTATATTTCTCCCTGTGGGATCGATATCTAGGACTCCATTAGAGCCCTATATTACTTGAGCGATACGTATACTTGCGTTGACAAATTCGACTTTAACATTATTGAATATTATATCTATACATCTTTATTAAATCAAACATATATATATAAAGTCGCAGTCAAGTATTTGACATCGTTGCTGGAATTTAAATCTTTCAGTAGCGTCATCAAATTCTTGTAATTGTTGATTTACAAAAAAAGGTCGGTCAGTGACCATGCCTGGAAACAATGTGACCTTGCCACCTATCGAAAACCTACGAGATGACTATGTCGAATTTGATGTTATTAGGCCAACTCTAGCAGTGTTGTGGCATGGCCACACTGCAATCGGGCATGATCACACCACCCATTTCATCAACATAGCGTGACCACACCATTTTTGTTGGTGATCATGTCGACGAGCGGGAAAGTACTTTAGAAATAAAATTTTCTTGCTGAATCCATTGTTTTTGCTATGAAACTAATTTTTAGGGCTTCTTGGAGGAGGTTCTACATTAAACAATCATTGGAGGCCTACTGAAGGTAAGGGTTAGAGAGATTTTTGAACGATCTTTGTATTAGAGGCTACTGAAGGCATGATTACTTCACTCCCTTTAAGTTTTTCTTCCTCCCTTGATTGAAGCCTTAAAGGGTGAGTTTTTCTCTGTTTTATGAGTTATGGGAGATCTTTGAGATGAAGGATTGGTATTATTGTGGAGAAAAAAATTATTAAAGGTTTAACAATTTTCAATTTCTTGCAATGAAATTGAGCACATCCTGGCCTTAAGGGCAGATCACAAATCGTCATATCCCAAAAGAGCGGTAGCTTATCAGCTTTAGGCCATTAAAATGATAACAACAAAGCCAAATGATTAGATAGGGCTCCCCATGGGTAGTCAAAGGTAGGAAGGAGTGATCCTAAGAGGTAGAGGTAGCTAGGTCGAGGCACCACTGACCCGTCATCCAAATCCAATAGGACCCTAAGTCTACCCGGCATGAAGGTAGTCGACTGAACATGACCAAAGATCTCCGGTCAGCAATCCATCAATTATGATGTCGATAGGGACCTCAGTAGCCCTAAGATCAAAGGAACGAGACTCTATCGTATGACTATTGGCCGGAACTCCAAGAACTCAGACTTATACCCGCCGAAATAGCGAGGATGCTCAGGAAAGAGAAAGTAAAGAAGGTTCAACTACAAACTGGAAACACTCCAACAAAAGGACTTACTCCCCGTCTGGGTCGGGGAGCCTTCTAACACCTTAGACGCACCAGACAACCTCCTATGTAAAAAACTATATTGGGTCAGCCGGGTTGAAGAGCAAGAGGCGTTCCGTTAAGACATGTAAAATCGTGCAGTTATTTACCACAATCCAATGTGTAGAGGCCATGTTAGATATGATTGGGGATATGTCCATGCATACAACCTATTTTAAAACTGGCCCAAAAGCTATGCATAAAATAAAAGACAGGTTTTCAAATTTTTTGAATTTTTTAATCCTAAAATTTGGATTATCTTAATCTTTTATTATTAGGATTTTAGATAGAAATTTTATAATGTTAGGGTCCTTAATGAACCTAGATTATGTTTTTCGTGAGATCCCAAATGAATAGAAATAAATAATAAAAAAGCTGTCCAGGATTACACAGGCACACAGAAGAGAAAACACTTTAAATATATATAAAAGAGGCCAAAGTGTCACTGGGTTAGCAACATATCCCATGAAAGAAGTAAAGCGGTCGGGCTCCACATATACACGCCCGGTTCTGAGTCTATACAACAATGCAAAATTCAAACTTATAGTACGGGACACGAGCTCCCGCTCTTAGTCCTTCTCACGTGGTTCGATGAGTCATCAACCTAAAAAACAGTGCTATAACTCAAAGAAAAATCCAACAAAAATTAAAAGATTCAGGTAGTTTTTATCATTTCTTGCACTATAAGAGATCAAATTATTGAAAATACATTATGTGATTCAAAAGTAAGCATAAACCTAATGCCTTTTTCATTGTTTGAAAGATTAGGAATAAGAGAGCTCCAACACACCATTTGAGTCTTCAATCAGCTTGAGTTGACCGGAAATATACACTCCCACCAGGCAATTTACTGGCAAGCGAATCAGCATTGTCCGCTCGACTTCAGTGAACTAGTTACACTCGTGTTGCTAGCCGACCAGATGACCCCACTTAAACAATCAACCGATATGGTCGGACACGTTCTCCCAGTCAACTAACTCACTGATCCCAGGACACCAAAAGGTCCTTGGGCCCAACAAGGCAAATTATCGACATCACCCATGTAGTCCCTAATAGAGTAGGGGTTTCAATGTAATTTTGTGAACCACATCACCTAATTCGATACATAGGTGACCATTATGTGAATAAAAGGTTACATAATCTTAGTCAAACAGGTCAAGAAAGATCAATGTACTTGCTATAAGTTAATGTCCACTATTGATCATTAGGATATCATTTTCCCTTCTCTCTCTCGTTCTCTTTGTTTCTCTCTGTTAGACCTGGGCGTTGGTTGGGTGGCTTGACAGACTCGCCATAAGCTCACTTAAAATTGGCGGGCTTGGGTGTGGAAAATTATTTTTTTTGCGGCTCCAACTCTGCCTGAGCGTGTTTTGATTTAATCAAAGCATGACACAACCAAATCGGACCCGCCCACCCAAAACCCAGTCCGAACATAAAATCTCAAAATTTATTAAGAAATATGATTTGAGTAATGCTAATTTTTTATGTAATGCTAACGATTTGAGTGTTATGTATGTAAATATAAATGTATGGGTGTTAGATATGTAATTGCATGAGAATTATGTGATATGTTTGAATTTGTTTAAGATTTTAATGCATGTGTGGCTTCACGTTTGAAGCAAGCTGCTACAGAGAAATAGGGAAACTTCTCAAAATTCTACTATGAATTTCGCATAGATTTGTGTGTGCTTTTTTTTACTTTTGTCTTTTTGAATTTATTAATTTATGTTTCTTTCTAGAAGAAGAAAAAGAAAAAAAGTTGTTAATTTTTTTAATATTGAACTTATATCAAAATTATATTTTGCCTTTATGTGTTTCCTCTTAAGCTTTTGCATGCATATATATAGTAGAGTAAATTATGATGATATTCAATCAACTACCAACTCTTGTATTAAATTTTGTTGTGTATCAAGAAAGTCATTTTTTGTGTCTAAATAAAGCTTCATGAATGTCATTTCTTCAATAAAGAGGAAGTAAAAAATTTCCTCTTTACAATGTAGAATGTATTATTCATGAATTGTGATGATTAGAGTCTTTTTCTTCTTCCTTTCTTATAACAAAATGATCTTTCTTTTTAAGGCCGGTGGGTCGGCCCAGATCAGCCCGACATTTAGTTTGGGCAGGTTTGACTATTAGTTTTTAAATAGAAATCGGCCACAAAATTAGCCCGAACCCACTTAAACTACTTAAAAGTCGAACAAGCCTGGCCCGGCAATATTCCAATGATCTATAATTTCAAAAATATATTCATTTTGAAAGAATTAAACCTAAAGGCTTTTCAACCCTATCATTAAATGCAATAAAACAGAGAGTGAGCTTACGGTTGGTGGCGGGAACAATGCAGCCTCATCCAGCCAGTCACCTAATCAGATTGGACGGATAGGATCAGCCAGGGGCCCAAGGAAAGGCTCAGAGATGCAGGCCCGCGTGACGGCCTCAAAAGGCCCAGCCCCGCCCTTCTTTCCCACAGCTCCAATCCCTCAACTCTCCTTCCCTTCTTCTTCTTCCTCCTGCTTCCCCATTCTGAAACAAATATCAGGAACTGTGTAAGAAAACAAATGGAGATATGGCGAGATGGAGTCTCGAGGTCACCACATTGTCGGCATCGAGATCACCCCTCCTTCTCCTCTACTCTCCTCGACACCATCTATCGTTCCATCGACGATGAACACTTCACCAGCGGAGGAGTAGACTCTTTCTCTGCTAAGAAAAAACAGAGCGACCCCAGCAGATTGATTGCACCGCTGAACCAATCACAAATGACTCGAACGGGAAGCGAGTACTGGAGCAGAAGGAAGCCCTGCTCTGTGACAAAACAAACAGCAAATCGATCAGGTACCGAACACTGGACCACCGCTACCTCAAGCTCCTCCGACGGGTCAAGCTACGGAGGTTTCTCCTCCTCCGAAGCAGAATCGGTCTCAAGCCGCCTTCCCCCAACCAGATTATCAACCAACCTGGCCCGATCCTGCCGAAACAGGCCTGCAACATACCCACCGCAACCGCAGCTGCCGACCGTCACCAGAGTCGACGATATGAGAGCGAAGAAGGAACGACACGGCTCGATTCGTAGCCGGTTACTGAGCGAGCTAAGAAAAGGGAGAGCGCCTGCGTCTCCCGGCGCTCGCCTCGCTAACTTTCTCAACTCTCTATTCCCTGCGAAATCCAAGGTCTCAAGAAACCCCGTCGACAGCGTCGATAAGCCGGCATATTCTTCACCGTCGGCTTATTCTCGATCCTGTTTGAGCAAGACGCCTTCGTCGAGGGGACAGCCGGCGTCGGAGAAGAGAACCGTGAGGTTCTGTCCAGTTAGTGTGATCGTCGATGAAGATTGCCGTCCTTGCGGCCACAAATGTGTGTACGGCGGAGATCGACTTTCCCCCGCGCTCCCGGCGGCTGCGCCGCCGGTAAGAAGTGCGACGGAGTTGTTGAGGAGATCGGAACTGGAAGAGGAGGAGGAGGAGGACGCGGATGCGGAGAGCGATTCGAGCTCTGATTTGTTTGAGTTGGAGAATCTGGCGGTTGGGCGGTTCCAGGACGAACTGCCGGTGTACGAGACGACGCGGCTGGGGATCTACAGTGGTGTTTCGCATCGTTTGGTTTTATGACTAAAATACCCCGACAAAATCTGACAGTAAGGGGGAAGGTGGGTTTAATAAAATAATGAATAAATAATAATGGAAATTTTGATGTCTGTAATTTTTGTTTTTGGGAAGTAATATTAGTTTTGTTTTTATTGACTGCATTTTATATGAAGTAAATTATCATATTTGATAGGGTGCAGTTCAAAAATACGACCCTAGATTTATAACATATTAATTGAAAAAAAAATAAAAATTATTAAAAGTGAATGTGGAGTGCTCATGAGAAAGTGATCAAATTTTAGGAGTAAAGAAATTATTTTGTAAATATTGAAATATGTTTAATCCAAAATTATATTAGCATAAAAAAAGGAAAGATAGAAAAAGATAAAGAGATAAAAATAGAGAGAAATGAATAATAATCAATCATTTCATATTGAAAAAATGTTCAATCAATTTATTGATGAGAGTCCATAATGATGATATTATATTTTTGTTTTTATTTGAAAGGGGCATGTATTGAGGGAATTTCTGGTATTTTACTTGTATGAGCTTATTGTTCAACTGTTTTTTTTGGCTCGGTCAGCTAAGCTTAGATGCTTTTGGGTTGACGGGAACGGCTTGATCGGTTGAGCTTGGTTGTCATGCGTGATTAACTGATCTACCCTGGCTGCAATTATTGATCCTTGGTGAGGAGCCTCTTGAGTGTCCTTGGGGTGGTAGGAGATACGATGGAATTGAATTTTTCCTTGGATTAGCTCTGCTGAAGGGTAGACTAACGTATTAAGTTTGTTTTCTTGTGGTGCCTATCTCGAATACTATTTTTTCTCATTTCTGGCCGAATGGCTTGTGCTTGGATGATGCAGTCGTCTTTTTGTTTACTTCACGATCTCATAAATTTTGCCTTACTGGCTTTGTTCATATGGCTTTGTTTGGACGGTCAAGTGGGCCATAGGATCTTCTAGTAGTGGACTAACCTTTGCTCTAATCTTCCATTCTGGATCATTAGGTCTCCTTAAGATCAGTGTTGTCTCATTTTTAATGTACATATTTTTGTTTTTCAATTCTCTTACTACTTAAAAGTGATGTTGCAATATGAATAATAGAATTTATTGTAAAAGAATATCACATTTAATTTTAATTAATGATTTCATAATAGGACTCCCTTGATTTCAGTACCTTCAGTTTTTATAAATATTGTCTGATGGACCTTCTTCTATTCCAAAATTGCTTAGCAACATTCCCCATTTGAGTTGGAAGGTTTTCAAGTGTTGCAATGGAGAACTTATCGAAACCATACGGTGATGTTTCCAATACGGTTATGATTGACTTCTTTGAGAAACCAAAGGGATGAGGCCACCTCAAAGGTGAGAGGAAGAATAAAGTCATTATGCAGATGAACAAGTTTATATTTTGACTGTCAAATCAGGTGAGATCGTTTAATTTGATCCTTTACAATAAGAAAAAAAATATTTAGTCAACTAGCCTGACATTCGATCTAATTGATCAACCATTTGTCGTGGCACAGGACCCTCCATTTAACTCGGTCTCTCAAAAAACTTTTAATGACCTCCCGTTGCTTTCGCTGGTGCCCATTAGTGAGGGTGTTACATGGGTTACAATATTTGAGTGAAATCAGCTCCTGAGTAAGAGGGGCTTCAGTCTTGCTTGTGGGATTAGCTTTTTTTTCTAATTATTTTCCATTTTACTATATATATATATATATGTATATATATATATATATATATA
>NW_018164953.1:2972437-2997941 GCF_001263595.1 Phalaenopsis equestris | reverse complement strand
TATATATATATATATATATATATATATATATATAAATGTAGGTGACTCCACTTTGGTAATCTTGAATGTTAATCTAGCTGTAATTGACATATGAGAAACGAACTGGGGCACCAACGATGGCAAACCAGTCATCATGTTAAGGCGATCAAATCTCAAGCAAACATGGCAGAGTTGATCACCCTGACATTCAACTTGTAGGATGCAGGGAAGTAGTCGACCAACTCAGGACATCCCCTAGGTCACTTTTCTATCTTCTTTTCTAGGTCGATTAGGATCCAATAGGGCGAGGAGATGTGCGTGCTATCGGCTCGTGTGAAGAATGTAAAGAGGATGAAAGAACTGGTGGTCACTCTTCAATTGCAGCTATCATTTGTCTATAGAGATCCCTCATGTTCTAGGCTCAAGTTGAGTCAGATCAACTAAGTCAGTGAGGTCTAGAGGGGAGTTCTTGTATAGGATGCCGCATAATTTTTAAGCACTTTATCTTAGAATGACTTTTTACATCTAAAAACCAAACTTTATTTTTTACATATCAACCCCCCCAAATCTCTTTATTCACATCAAAAGTATCAAGTGAGTTACAAACTCTCATACATAGATAACGTGACATCCATGTAAACGCTGAAGTTCAGTTGTAATACAGGTAAATACATAAAAAATTGAGTGATATGCATGCAAATCTTACTAAATAATAAAATAAACTTAATTAAAATTATTTAAAAAAAAAAAACTCTAATATATTACGATGTAAATATAAATATGTTAAATCCGGCATATATGATACTTTTAATATAAATCCAAATTTGCAGTCCTACATATTATTTGCCGCCCCTAACTACTTATACTTCTAACATTTGCATTTATGGCTGAAGATCGTGTGAAATGTAGATTTGAAAAAGGAAGCGCAGTCGATGGCAAAAGCTGGCAGACGCTCGTGCGGAAGGAAAAAAAGGGGAAAAGGAGAGAGAGGCTTAGAAAAGAAGGGAAGCTTTATTATGCTTAGTGGCTTTATTAGTTGCATGTTAGCTTTTTGTTGTGTGGTTGTAGTCACGGGATACAATCGGGATAGGATTTCATGTTTGAATATATTGTATTGCTTGTATTAGTTATATTAACTTAGGAATCTTTTATGTTTTGTTTTTATTTTATTTTGTTGTGTGTTGATCTAAAATATGGTATTGTTGAATTTGAATATGATATGTAGACCATGTCTGAGGAATAAAGGGTAGAGGAATGAGGGAGAGGGAGAGGGAGAGGGAGGGAGGGGAGGAAGGGAGAGGGAGGGAGACGAATGCCTCCGGTGGGGCAAGTGGGGGTGTTTCCCCGGCACGATGACCCTTTTCATGTATTAAAAGATTTTTTATAGGAGAATGGGAGGGACGAAAATGACATGAGTATCCTTATAAATAAAAGATTCTCCTATTTATAGATTATAGGAGGATAAATATAAAAGTACAAGCTTGCTCCGGAGAGTTGTTTTTGCTGGCACATCTTTATGTCTCTGGCATCTTTTCTTACTGATAAGCACATTTTTTAGTTATACAAATATCTCTGATATGTTTGATTATAATATAATTATTTTTTGAAACACTTAAATGCCCAATGATTAAATTAAGTTTTTTTTCTAAAATATATTTATTTATTGCTAGAAGAAAAAAATAAAATATATTAAAAACAAAGTTGATGTGTGATAGAAAATTCATGGTGATAGAATAACAGATTATCGTATTAGCTTTGTACAAGAATTTAACACAATTAGATTAAAAAAAAAACAACTAGTAAAAACATTAGAAAATTTTATGTGGAACCCAAAATTAGAAAAACATGTGGTCTAGTTAGTTGAAGTGATCCACCATAACTTTGTGCTAATAGCTACAACCTCTTCCCACAGGCCAGAAAGGGTTACACAATCATTCGAGCTACAAAATCAGTGTGCGGGTGAACTTATCATGAGGAATGAAGGACGACCGATGGTGATTGGCGGTGGTTGGAGAGTGGTGGTCGACAGTAGTTGGCGACTATCAATGGCTGCAAGAGTGATGTTGAACTTCGACTCTTTCTCCAAACTTCAGTCTTCTTCAAGTTTTGAGCTTTCTACTACCCTAAAAGAGGAGTGAAAAAATTTTGTTAGAGTTTGGATTACAATGAATAAAGAAGTATGAATCATACTGATTAGAGGACCCAAAGAGAATCCCCTGCCCTTCACAGAGATTGTCCTGATCTAATGGAGTTTGGTGAAAATTTGAGTACATTAATGATGTTGAAATTGAACGATTTTAGGTTTGTTGGATTCGTTTTGTAGAGACACTCGATTTAACAATAAGCTCACCAGATTCGACATCTATCTAACCTTCCAAATATGTCTGAAAAGCTTCCAAAAAAGGCTCAATGGCTTGATTTAGTTTTGATTTGGTTTATATTAGAACAATTTTCATACTGTTGGGTTCATATCATTGAGCCTATCAATTTGACTGCAAGTTTGTTAAAATCAAAGTTCTGTATGTATTCTAATTGATGTTTGATAGCTACTTGCTCAAAAGTTGTATTGAGATCTGTGCTACACCTTGAGATCCATATTGGACGATGAAAATTTGTTGAAGGTGTATTATTTGCCTCTGTATTTTCAGGTGAGACAAATTTTGTCATAAAAAACATCAAACTTTGAACCACTTTATAGTTCTATGTGATACCAAAGATTTGTCTGTCTGTGTGTAATAATAAAATTTTTGGTATTAGAAATGTAAATATATAAGAATTACTTCTATGAATGTAAACATTTTCTAACTTTTTCTATTTTAATAAATATATGTGTCGCTCACCATGACTCTTTTGTAGTGCAACCTAGTGTAAGTCTCCTGAGGTCACAGGTTCGATCCCGCCTAAGTTCATCTGCCTTGCAATGTGGAATCAAGTGGTTACGCACATGAGGGTGGTTTGGGACTCAGTTGATCATCTTTCATGTTGCAGCATAGAAGAAAGCCATCCCCTCTAGCATAACAGACGATCAATGGAATCTTCTTTCATGTTGCAGCTCAGAAGAAAGTCGTCCCATTTATTCGTAACAAATGCTCAATAAGATCTTCTTTTGTGTTGCGTCATAGAAGAAACTTTTGTTTATCCTGAGTAGAAGACTATCAAATAGGATCATGATTCGTGTTGTGACACAAAATAAAGTCGTTCTCATCTAGCATATCACGTGCCAAAAAAAATATCTTATTTGTCTTGCATAGCAAGCAATCAACGTGATCTTCTTTTGTGCTGTTTTAAAAAAAGGAAGTTGTCCTCGACCATACCCAATAGAAAATCCTGGATCTTTTTTTTTGCTGAGATGAAGGAGGTTGTCATCATCCCTGCCCAATAAGTGATTCAGAATCTTCTTGCATGATATTTTTTGGGTTCTTTTTGTGCATTCCAAGGGATATTCCCGTGGTTTTGTTGCACATTCTGGGAGATATGAAAAAATGTTAGAGTTTTCCCGATGCACTTTTCGGGAGAGATTTCCTTGTTCTGTGGTGGTAATATGTGAAGAATCTCATCCTAATAAAGATCAACAGAAGTATCAAAATTTTGATGTGATCCACCATTATTTGAAGAAAAACCGACCTCTTGTAGCCTTTGTACCAGAGTTTGTTGGTCTTTAAAGCTTTTTAATTGTCCGATGTGGTATTTATATATGATGATAATGTATTTCTTTGTACATCTTTGACGTTGCTTCTGAGGTTGTTTTTATCTTTCCTTCTGAGTTATGGTTACTCAATTTCTAGAATGATGTTGTCCAACTTATGGGTCATTATAGTTCTATTTTAGAGGTGCATATTGGTGTCAACCTCTAAGCTTATGCCTTCAAAGGTTCTTTGGATTTTCAAACAAAATCTTGTAATTAAAGTTAGCAAGTACACTTTATATGAAAAAGAATTGCATACATTTTAAGGTTCATGTCTTTTGGAAGTTTGTGCTTTTTTAGGCTTGTATCTTCTAAGGCTTATGTCTTCTTAGGCTTATGCCTTTTAAGAGATCGAAATGTGTCAGTGCCTTCTGAGGCTCATAACCTTCTTAGGTCTTTGATATATCCGTACTTTATTAGGCTTGTGACCTTCCGAGGTCTTTGATGTACCTGCATTTTTTGTGGCTTGTACCTTTTGAGCTCTTTAAGTGGAGACCCTGTCAATCACTTACTCTCGTGGAGTCTTCCTAGTGAGGACCCTGTCAAGTATTAGCTTCCCATCAAGAATTTCTTCTTAGGCTAGTCTTCTAGGAGCATGGTAGCTTCTCATTGACTCTTGCTTTTTGGCTCGACTTTCATAGGTAACATAGCTTTCCATTTTCCTCTTAGGCTCAACTTCTAGGTTCATGGTATCTTTCTATTGAGGCTTCCCTCCTAAACTTGTCTTCTAGGAACATAATAGCTTCTCATTGAGTCTTGATTCTTGGGCTCGACTTCCAGAGGTACTGTATATTCTCATCGATTTTTTCCTTCTTGGACTCGATATCTAGGGGTCTGAGTAGGACCTTAACATTACGAATGTTCAACATTTCCTAGGCTATTAGTTGAACCACATTTATTTGATGACTATAGATTGCATTGGAGCGGAGTTAAAAGGTGAATTTGTTAAAAATGTAAAACTCATCCTAGGTTATATAGCCAGAGAAACTTGATAGTTTTAATCCGTAATTGACAAAGTCATGTGAAATCCACAAAAAATGGTTGGCTTATCCTAGGTTGTTGGTCAAAGCTTCTGCTTGACAACTGTAACCTGTTATAAAAGAGGTGAAATCAAACCCACTTGGATCAATTAAACCCAAAATTAGGTGTCAGAGATGCTCCACATTTTTTAATACTGGGGCGTAGGTAAAAATAGAGTGTATGTTTTCTTGAAAATATCGTGGCAATCATACTCAAGCATAATGTTTGACAACTTGTTAGTTATTGCTTTTGAATCTTTTGCCCCCAATAGAGGCATTTTTCACACGAGCATGTGAAGCAGCCCATCTATCCAACCTTGAATAATTAGTTTCCTAATCTGGTTAAAGAGGAACTCAAGTATGGTCAGGAGATGCTGAGGAAATGGTATTTGCGATGAAGATTATCCCCAGTCTAAGAGTGGTTCTCAAAGATTTATTTTCTGAACCAAATGTGAGATGACTACCCTATCATAGTCATGCATGGGATGTTAATGTGAATAACCTTTCGAGACTATAGTAAAGGTTTCCCCTAACTTGGAGGAAGTTGTGGAAGACTTTGCGTTTAAATAGAATGCTAGAAGACTATCCACTACAAATGTACCCAAAACGTTGACGTGAATGACCTTTCGAGACTGCAGTGAAGGTTACCCCCATATCAAAGAATGCTTCAAAAATGATCTTCAAAATGCAAAGAGGTTCCTGTGCCAGTTGGATGATGTTGATCATTGGGGAATGAAGCAGGGGCTTGACGTCTCAGAGTTGAAGACAATGTCGAATGGGACTTTGCTTCCCATAGACTGCGCCCCTCTTGATAAAAGGAGGAGAGGGCTTGAATTCTGAAGAAGACTAAAGCTTGGAAAAAGAACTGAAATTCAGCATCACTCCTACAGTCCTTAATCACTGCCAACTACCGTCGACCACCATTCATCGGTCGCCGCCGATCACTATCGACTGCCTCCCAATTCTTGTGCTAAGTTCATCCACACACCAACATGGAGAGACAGTGCATCCCTTTCCCAAAAGTAGGAAAAGGGGTTATAATTGTAATATCCAAGTTATAGTGGATCTCTTCAACCGGGTCAAGCCACGTAGTTTTTTTATTTATAGATTTTCCATGTAAAAATTTTTGGTGTCTCTACTGGTTGTTTTCTTTTATGTGAGTGTGTTGAATCCTCATACAACGCTAAGATGATAATAGGTTATTCTACCGCCACAAATTTTCTAGCATGCATCAATATTAAACAAATATGCTTTTAAAAACAAAGGAAAAAACAAAAACAAAAATGATCCCAAACAAGCCCTTAAGAGTTTCTTTATGACCAATTTAATTTCTTTTCATTTTAAAAAAAGTATATTTATTTAATTAGTTTGGCTTTTGTAAGTTCAATTTTTGCCTCTAAAAACAATATAAAGTATTTTTCAAAACAATCAAAATAGTTTTTTGGTATTTTAATATTAAAAAAACTACCCTATTTTAATTAAAGATGTCAACCATACTTTATTTAAAATCAAAACATAAATAAAATAAAATAAATATAAAAGTAAATACATAAAACAGAAGTAATCCCAGATGGCATCTTAACAAGTCTATCGCTATCAAATATAAAAAAATTATTACTTTAATATAAACGTTTGACCAAATTAATACTTTTCAAACTACTACATAATTACTTAAAATATTTTCATCATGGCGAGTTATTAAAAAAATAAGTAATTAATAATGAGTTTAATTAAAACGACTATATTTTAGTCGATTCATGCAATCATTTGAAATAGAAAGTTTTTATTTTAATTGTTAAAAAACCATACATTGCTACTCTCATAAAAAAGATATCACTAGAGTTGTTTACAATATGATTTGAGATTGAACTAATTTTGGCTCAAAATCAATTGACTCTCAAGTCGATCAAATCTCAATTTAGTAAAATTATTATGTGCGGCTGATCGTACGTTCGGAAGATGATCCAAATTAATTCACACCACTATGGATTGCATGGTAGCCCATCCAGACAATCACCCGGACGTGAGGTCGCCACATGTAATAATTTCCCTAACCAAATTGAATGCAGTTTGATTGTAAGTTTCTTAATTTGAGAATGACATGTGTTATGTCTAATTTTGTGCATAGAAAGTAGCAAGACTTTACCACCTATACAAATCAAACTCGTAAGCATATATAGAGAGAAAGAGAACTATATTATGATTTAGCTTTATAATGGACCGAAATGAACCCGTAGATGGAGAAAGACAAGCCAAACTGAGTTTTAAGAAAAGTATGCAAGTAGACATGTGTAACCACTACCGTTAATGAATTCCCTTAGTGAGAACCTTCAGCCGATAGATGAATTCCATAAATAATTAGTTGAATTTTTTTGGCAAGTTAGTATGAGTAGCATGGACATCGATGAGTCCATTAAGAGAGTTTAATAGTTGAGTATTGAGGGTTGAGTATGGTTTGACTTCCATGCACTTTGATGACTTCAAACACTTGGTGACCTAAACATTAGGGAAGTTAAAAGCTTGATGAATATTGAGTTGTTAGTAATCGACATAATATTATAATTTTAGTGTTGCTTAGAATTTTCTCATTTTCTCTTGTTTGCTTATATAACTATTTTGTAACTTATTCTTGTTAGTGTTTTAATATGAAATCCTGTCCCCTAAAATTATGTCTCTCTCTAGATTTTTCTTCTTCTTTTCCCATTCATCTCTGGGTTGGCATATGTTTATCATATTAATAGTGCGTATAATTCTATCCATAGCATTTGTAGATTCAATTACCTTTTGAACAGTTTGATTTGTCTTCAAGGAACCTTGATTCATCTTCAATCAACATCGTTGGGCTCAGTAGCCATCGATTTGCAGTATTTTGTTTCATCAAATATGTTCTTTCAATTCTTTCTTATTCCATGTTTTATTTTCCCGTGTTGTTTGGGTATTTTTTGTTTGTTACAGTGATTGGTGAAAGTGATGATTCTCAATCCATTAATGTGCAAATGAATGGTTAGAATTATTTGTATTGGGGTTATGCCATGTAATATTTTTAAAGGGTAAGAGAATGTGGGGTTATTTTTTTTGGTATTTTTGCTAAGCTGACAAGATGAGTTTGCAGAATAATTGAAACTTTGGGATGCTTCTAATTAAAGAAATATAACATGGCTCAACAAATCTATCTTACATTCTATAAGTGTCAAATTAGCAATGTATGAAATGGCTAAAATAGTTTGAAATTATTTGTAAAAATTATATATACAGTCTAGTTTTGCAAAAATATTCCAATTAGAGATATATACCCGAACCCTTCAACAAAATAACATGAGAGTTTATGATTTTTATTTTGTCGAATCTAATCTTTGGGTTCAGTTTTCTCTTAATGAATTTGTAGAATTCAGGGCATTTGTATCTTATTGTATTCAATAAGAAGAATAACATTTGGTTCCACGCGCTTTGTTCTTCGTCCTCATATTGAATGTAGAAAACTCACCTCTCATTCAAAACATTGTGTCTATCTTGGTTATGGTGAAGGTTAAAAGGGATATCATTGTTATGTTCATGTTTATGAAATGCTCTACATTATTTTCCATGTTGTGTTTCTTGAGCATATTCTTTTCTACTCTTTTCTGTTGGATACACTCACTCTTAAGAAATTTGACCTTACTTCTATTTATCTCTCTCCACTGACACATATATTTCTCTGTATCATAACACTCCTCTCTCTTCTACTAATTCATGCAGGGATGATACAACCATCTATGCATCCTCTATTATTCCTCTCAATTATTCCTCTCTTGGCCATATTACCCCCCAAGGTGCTACCGTGCCTACAAATCCTCTTCACTGCCCTCAACATGTTTGTTAGTCCACTCGGCTCAATAATTTTTTTATTCTACATATTCAGTTTCTTTTCATCTTTTCTGAACTTTTTTCACTATCTCTCAAAGCCCTCTTCTTATAGAGATGTCGTTCTTAATCCACTTAAGCAGAAGGCAATGATAGGGGAACTTTCTGTTTTACAAAAGATCAATACTTGTGATCTTGCTCCTTTTTCTTCTGAGGAATGTGCTATTGTTTCATGCTAGGTTATTAGATCAAAACCATGAATGATGGGTCTATTGAGTGATACAAACCTCTCTTGGTTGCTAAAAAGTACCCATAACAGTATGATATGGATCACAAAGAAACTTTTACTCTACTAGCAAAGCTTAGCACAATTCATAGCAATAGTGTTTGTCCATCAATAGTCCATTTTTCATATGGCTTTGACAAAAAAACATTTATTGATGGTGATGTTCAAGAAAAATGCACATGGTTACCCTACCTGGTGTTGCCCATAATTCAAATGAAGTATATATACTAAAGAAAGCTCATTATGGGCTTAAACAAGCTTCTCGAGTCTGGTTTCAGAAGTTCTCCACCATCATTACTTCTCTTGGGTTTCATCGTACTTCAAATGATTCTGCTTTATTTTTTAGATGCATTTCTTCTAGTTGTATTCTTTTTTCATATACATTGATGAAATAATTATTAATAGGGATGTTGTTAATGAGATTGGTGATTTGAAATTTCACTTAGCTCATGAGTTTGAGAAGAAATATTTGGGTCATTATCATTACTTTTTAGGGATAGAAGGGGCTTACTCTCATCTTGGATATCTTCTCTCACAGTCTAAGTATATAACTAATCTTCTTGAGCAAGCTTGCATGTCTGACAATCACACAGTTAATGCCCCTCTTGAACTTGATGTTATATCTTCTTCTTCTAATGGTGTCACTTTACTAGATCCTACCCTGTGTTATACTTTAGTTGGTACTTAGTGTATTTCAATATTATTAGACTTGATATTGCTCATGGCATCCATATCATTAGTCATTTTGTCACTTCTCCTACAATAATTCATTGGCCAATTATATTATGTATCCTTTGATATCTTTGAGGCACTCAATTTTAGAGTCCTCTCTATCCATCAACTTTGACTTTAGTGCTTCGAGCTTACTTAGATGAAGATTGGGGAGGTTGTTCTTTTCATCGCAATCTACCACTAGTTTTTAGTTATTTCTAGTTGATTCACTTATCTCTTAAAAAGAGAAAGAATTGAATTGTTTTCTCTAGGTCATCAACACAACCAAAATGTTAGGTTATGGATTCAACTAGTGCTGTGATTACATGCCATAAAAGTTTGCTTGTTGATGTGAAAGTATCCATTTACAAACCATCTCCCATGTGTTGTGACAATACTACTGCTATTCAGATCACTCACAATTTAATTTTTCATTAGCTTATAAATCACATCGAGATTGATTTGGATTTCACTTTTCATCACTTCTAGAGTTGCACCATCACTTTTCCCTATATCTCTTCTACTATGTAGATTGTAGATTTGTTCATCTGGGCATACACTATTTTGCATTTTCTTTTTTTACTTAGCACACTCTCTATGCTTTCTATTAACACACCTTGAGTATGAGTGGAGATATTATAAATATTATTATTATTTAAGGATATTTTAGTCTTTACTCATTTTATCTCTTTTTGCTTATATAACTTTTGTGCTACTTATTCTGATTATTGTTGCAATATGAAACCCTAGCCCCCAACATTATGTTTCTTCGACTTCTTTTCTCATTCATCTCTATATTTTCATCCTCTTATCATTAGCACTTTGAGTTGCTTCATATTCAACAACTTAGTATACTTGATCTTGGTTCTCATGATGTTTTGAACAACTTGACTCAATTACAAATGAGTGCATAATGATTCTTTATTTTATGTATTCCTTTTGTTGTGTTATTAGATCCTAAAATGTCTCTGGGCTTGAATTACACACAAAAATGTTATGATATGAGAGAATAACCACATAGAGAGAGGGAGAGAGAGTCAGTATTTTAATGATGTGAAAGGACTGGTGATAAATGATGGATCTCTTCACTCAAGAATTTGGGATTTCTTACTTCCATTAAGCCTCTTACTTACCTATGAATCCATTTCCTCAACTGCTTCCTCTCCATACCTCATCGTGATCGCTTTATTTATAGGTTAAGCTAGCTAGAGGTATGACAAGCACAAAGCTACACAAAAAAAAATGTACAATATACTTATGGATTAGAATATCCCGTGATGTGAACAATGTAATTTGTTTATCTTTTTGCACTTTGGATGACTTGGCAAGGTTGAGCGAGCTGCCTAAGAGAGTTCACAACAGGATTTGCTAGCTATAAATGACCAATTATGCTCGCCCAACAAGTTGGTTTGGATAATTTATAAGTTAAGATGATTTTCTCAGCATTAGTTGAGCTATCTTAGGTAACTTGCTTGGTCAAATTATCTTGTTGGTTTGTTGTAACTAACTGTCTGGTTGAATTATGTTGTTGACTTGTAATTCATCATTGAACTAGATCCAAGGTTTTTAACCATAAATATTTATTTATCTAAATCACAAATATTTTTATAAAATAAAATTTTGAAAATAATAATAAAATTATTTTTTTCTTTTAATTGAATAGTAAAAGTGTTTATAAAAAACTTATTTTTGAAGTTTTGGCTTTCTTATAACTTGTGACCTTTGTTATTATTATATTGTGAGTCTACAAAACCTATGAAAGCTAATATATCAAAAATATAAAAAAAAAAATGAAAGACATCCAATGCACAAAAATACATAAAGTATTTATACAAATTCATATAATTAATGTGTATATCCTCTTACCACTATTACAACTTTCATTATGGTTATTCTCGCTCCCTTTTGATAATCATACCATAAAAATTTGTTTTTTTTACCAAGTCTTTGTATCATATTTTCTTCATAGGATACAACATAGGTTCCTTAGCTTAACATCGTGTCTATTATAAAAAAATATTAAGCCAACATTTATCAATTATTGTTAAACTCTAAATGATTATCACTAATGTTTAACAAGCTAATCAACCAATGTCCATAAATATTCTACATCAAATGTTCATCATTGTCTTTCACCCATATTTTTTATTGATGCATGTCATCCTTTGTCAGCATTGTAGCCTCACGCTACTACCATAAGAGACATTCTCCAATTGAATTTCTATAGTGTAATCCTACTATCTAGTTTTATAAAATAACAAACATTTAAAATATTAAGTCACAAATAATTAAAATATTTTAACTTAACAAGATCCCATTATTTTTTTATCTCAAAGTGTTTCATAAAAACTTGTTGTCTTTTGAATATGTGCAATGTTATCTCTCTTTATCCAGCTTTACACAAGATTTTTGTCCAAATATAATTATAACTCACAGTTACTAATGTTCTAAGCTTTTTAGCATTGGAGAGGAAGAATATTCTATCACCCTCTATTTTTTTTATGGGGAATGTTTTATTTATTCATAAACTTCTAATAATAATAGAGTGTCATGAGAACACATTACAATACATAATGAATATTTCTCATAAAGTTCTATGATTAAATTTTTACTGAATTTTTTTCTTATGAATGCTTAAAGTGATTACTAATTTGTATTTACCATGCTAACTTTCGAAAAATTTTAGCCCACCCACCCATTGTACATTTGTATTTACCATGCTAACTTTCAAAGATTTTTAACCCTCCCACCCACCACTCAAGGTTTGTGTCACATTGACGAATATCTATGTGTTTTCTCTCAAACCATGTTGTAAAATTCATTTAGTAAAATTAAAATTTAATTTTTAAATTACTTGATGAATATTAATTATGTTTAGTGATCGTCTCAACTTTCTTCAAGGAATTTGAAAGGAAAGAGATAAGTAAAAGGTAGTTACAAGAAGAAAATTGTAAGGTACAATCTACTTTATTAGGTGCCATTAAAGATTATCCTTTTTTAATACAACTTGATTTATGATTAACAGGTCCCAAAATATTAATGTAGACTCAACAAAAGTAGAATAAAAATATTTCATTATATGGATGTTAGACTCAACAACTTGGATTCTCCCCGAAGTTGCTTCCAATTGTCTTAATCATGGCAATTTTTGTTCCATAGGGTTGAACCATGAAAAAGAAATCATAAAAATTTTCTCTTCCACCTACCTTAATTTCAAAAATCTTTTTAGAATATCAAATAGTTTAGCAACTTCAATTCATATTTTTTTTCGCATTTGTCAAATTTTTAAGGATCTGATCATGACTTATAAACATATGTATATTTGCTTTTAATATAAATTATTTTATTAAATGATATAAATTGAAGTGTCATCTTATAAGAGAATATTTTCTACGTTATTTTCTTTGTAAATCAGTTGTATAACAAACAGAAAGACATACATACATACCACTCATTTTGTATATATATATACATATTTAACCTCTAAACCTTAAATTTTATATATATGCCAATTTACTTGTATATTAAAAGGAGTCTTTCACTTTTCAAAAATTATAAAAGTGACATTCTTATGTGAAATGAAGGCTATGGGTTGTATAAATGTAAAAAAAAAAAAGTTTAGGTGTTACATATGTAAATATATAGGAATTGAGTGGTATACATGCAAATTACCATAAAAACTTTTTGCGGATGCCTCCGAAGAGAGCTTTTAAGTGATGTGATTGCAATGGTGAAGCGTGCTGTTGTGGCCTTAGTTGTGTCATTTCTTGGAGATAGCCATCATTGTATTATGATGCACAAAATCATGTGTCGTTAGTAACTCTACCTTTTATGTGGACTAACCTAAAAATCAGTCAAAAAGTGATGACTAAACTCATCAATCATGTCTACTCCAATAACATGGACAGTCATTCTTATGCACATTGCCTTGTTAATAATGACTACTTTGAAATTCACGAAGAATCTAAGAAAAATTAATTCATTGAAATAATGTGACAACTTTAAGTAATAATTTTGATTAAATATTATAGTGTCATGAAACATGCCAAGTCAATATTTTAATCATATCCCTAAGATTACATTAAACTAGAAAAAGGTCTCTCTCTCTCTCTCTCTCTCTCTCTCTCTTTCTTTGAGATTTTGTTAAAAATTGACTAACCTTTTTGTGATTTGGTAAATTATCACATGTCATTTTCATGTTGATTTTTTGCCTATTTAATATTAAATAAAAGGATTTTTGTGGAAGTAATTGTTTTTAAAGTGTGAGAAAATAAAGTCATAAATATCAAAAGTGATAGTTGTGGCCTCCTTTTTTCTTTTTTACTCTAATTGCATGAAGTATCTTAAGAAACTTACAACCCACTAATCTTGCCTTCCACCTCCCAAGCATTGCTAACTCTTCATCATTATGGTCTCTTCTAACCATTATTGCACTCAACTTGCACATCTTTCTTCAACTTTTTTTGAGATGATGCTTTCTTCTCATACACTAATGTTGGAAGCACAAGATTCAGAAGATTATTAAGAAATTCATTTAATTAAGTTGAGTTTTAAAATAAATTTTGGATCTCTGGATCTAAAAAAATTTAAAAGTATTGAACTAAATATAAACTATCACTTAAAAATATTTTTGGGATCTAAATAATAGAAATATAAAATCAAAATAAACAACTCATTCTAATGATTTCATTTATTCCAAATTCTTTGAAAAAAAAGATATAAGCTTAAACTATACAAAATCAGGTGAACTAAGATAAATTGTAATATAACAGTTAGCCAAGTCAAGGTTGCTCCCATGACATTTGTGCAATTAAGGTTCATGCATTAGAATTGAGCTATTCTATAGTTAATTACTAAAATAAGTAAATATTTGGCACCCAAGTGCTTGCTCATTATGATAAAAATTCTAGTGCATGATGCTTGATCATTTTGTGATAATTAATTATTATGACATCTACAGACCTCTAATTCAAGAGTCATCAATTTCATGGGATTTCTCGTAAGATAAAAAGTGATTTTATAGAATGAAATTTATTTTTGATATTTATTTGGTCTCTAAATTTAATTGCCAATTTTTTTCACAATATTTGCATTATTGATAATTTAAAATTTAGTGTATTAACTTTGTTAGACATATGACATCAAGAACTTTAAAATATTATATTTTATATATTGATAGTAGTCTTTGTCGGCGATTGCCACCATTAAACCATCATAAGACCACAATTGTAGTCATTATCGATCACTTAGCTTAACATGGAGACCATTATTTCTATCAAACTAACTTAGAGAATAAATCATATAAACTTGTTAGTGTATAAGAAGATATGATGCATCTATTATTATTAAGAGAAAAATTAATTGAATATTATAATAAATAAGGGCAAAGTTCACATACTAAATTTTATAAAAAGTCCCCAATTTTACTTATTTTAAACATTAAACCCTATAAGCATAAATTATTCCAAGGTCCGAAATACTTCCTGACCATTGCTAATTTTAGTAATGTGATTTTATGATTTCTTTATGCATTTAGAAGAGCTATCTTAATTGTCTCTAATATCTAGTGATTTTGCTCATTTAGTCCATTCCCTCTTCTTAAGAATGGCTATCTTAATTACTTTTAGATCATAAATTTTGACATTTTAGCCCACCTGCTTTGTCTAGAAAATGGATTACTTCATTGATTTTTGTTTCCCTTTAACTTTAATTCATCAATTTACCACTCTAGCTTACTAGTTCTTATTATCAAATTAACTTCCACATCTATGAATAAAAACTCATTTTGACCATCCATCATAATATGTATGGAGACATCCACACTTTTTTACTTTACTCTATAAAAAGAAACATAATAAATTAACTATGTATTTAGTATTTACTTCATTAATTTGGGAGAATGATAACTATAATCATCAAATACTTTGTGTATCACAAATACATTCTCTATTTTTATATGTTTATGATCATTATGATATATTTTGATATATTTTCCCACCAAATATCCTAATTTCCCCTTGTCCAAGGTGATCCTTACAAGATTTCATAGAAAATCTCTTGAGGTACTTGCTTGAAAGTTTTTCTTAAATGAATTACTCAAATGCTTGTCTCACACAAAAAAAAACTTCAGAGATTTATTTTGGCTGAAGGAAACCTTTACTTCTCTTAAGGATTATTCATAAGAGCATGTATTTTCTTAGGGAAATTTTTAAAATCTCATATAAGGTTATTAAAATAAAATTATTGGTCACTTAATTAAGTTACATTGCTAATTCAATGAATTCAAGGAAATTATAATATTTATTATCAAATGTACCTTCTTAGAGGTAACCATTGTTGAATCCAAATTAGATATTAGCATATCAAATAATCAAGGTTCATAAGAAATAAGGCAATGTCAAGAAGATCTTTTCTAGAAGGCAAATTTTTTCTTTTTGCTCATTTTTTATATCAAGAATGGATTTAAAATATGTGCCAAAGAGTCTTAATGAATTTCCTTAAAATGCTTTTTTAGCATTTTAGAGTATATTATGCAAGGTAAGAAATTGGATCAACTTATACGGGAATTCATCAAGTAGTGGAAATAATATCCATGATATAGGTTCAACGACTCCACTTATTTTTACACATGATTCTAAATTTGAAGCTAGTACATTCGGTACACTAGAAATGTTGTGAAGCACTAGTAATCACATCACACAAGTGAAAGTGTTGATCAGGCAATATACAATATTAGAGTTTGTTTATCTATTTCACTGGAAACTTATTAATTTTTAACTCCCAAAAAATCTAGCATACTAATTTTAAGTCCAGTATGAAGTTTTTGAAATTTGGTAATTTTAAAGTTACCAATCCTAAATTTTGGTAAGAGTAAATCCTAAGTAAAAGTATTAAGAAAGTTGTGTGCTTTTCTATCAATTGTAAAATTATCCTTTGAATTGGAGTTTTAGGAAACTAAGTTTAACTATGTTATTAAATTTATGGGTGAAAATAAGGAACAAAATAAAGAACAAAAAGTTAAAACATCACCATTATGTAATTTCAAGATAATCTTAAAATCTATGTTAAATACAAATTTCTTATACTGTCAATTCAAAGGAGAAAGGTGAATACATTAGTTAGTATTGATTTAAAACAACAAATTTAACGTTTTATTCATTAAAACACAGAAAATACAAGAGAATAGAATGATAGAACCGATTGAATACACTGCTCCCACCTATCTTCCTTCATTCTTCACATGAGTAGATCCACGTTCAATGTATGCTACAAGCACCTCACTACTCCTCTCACAAATTCTCACTAATTTCTATCTAGGAGTCTGCTTTAAGGATTCAACAAATGGAATGTTGATTGTGATTTTTTTAAACATTTTTAAGAACCTACAGAACTATTGGCTAAGTTTATGTTTTTGAAGACTCTCCAGAAAAGGTGAAAATGGTTTTTCATATTCCTTCCTACGAGGTGGGTTAGATTTTTCTAAGTATCGGATTGGTTTTTCACTATATATTCTTTGCATAGCATTAACATCTTCTACACTAGTCTCCTTCTTTGCCATCTCTTCTAACTCTTTTCCATTTCATAACTTAATGGATTTTACATGTATCTTTTTCGCTTCTTTAGGATTCACTACATTGTTTTCAGGTAGCATCCCTTGGAGTCTGTAACTAAAAGAATTTGTTGTTTGCCCTAATTAATTCTTGATATTTCTTATAGTGTCAACTTAATTTTTTAATTGATTCTCCATTTATAATTTAACTTCTTCTAAGGATAATTTCTTTTACTTAGACTAAGGAGTTGAATTAAATCTTGGCAGGTAAGTTAGTCTCAAATTGCTACCGCCTTGATTATTCAAATTTTCTACAACAATGTGTTGATTGTTACCCATTGATGGTTTCTTACATCTTGATTATTATTGTTCCAATTGAGATTTGGTCGTTTCCTCTAGCTTGTTTTATATGTATTGAAATATGAATTACTAGTTCTATTTTCTATGGTATTAAAAGTCTCCAAAGATGAAGTACTTGGATTTCCTACTTGTCCATAAATAATATTATCATTAGATAGTGATCCTCACACTGAATTTAGCCCTAAGTTATCTAAATTCATAGTGCATCAACTAGTTATGAAGTTATGATGGCTAAGATATATGTGTCATGCACACTTGCTATCCTCCTAGGGTTCACTCTCTCAGAATGTCCTTACAAATTATTCATAACCATCTCCTTAATTAATGAATAGGCCTTGTCAAATGGTTTGAGCATAAGTAATCCCTCAATTGTAGAATCTATTATCGACCTCAAAAATCCTACTGCCCCGTTATAAAATGTTTGAATAATAAGTTGTATCTTAAAGATGTATTAAAGAGATAGTAGAGTAAGCTCAAAAAATCTTCTTTAAACAACAGTCCTATATAAATCCAAAGGAGTGCAAAAAAAAGCACATATAGCAGTAGCACCTAGGAACCACCCTTCTGCATTCACATACAGGATAATAAGCCATGCAAAAATAGAGTGAACAAGACTCTGGTGCTCCATGTAGAAAATTCAACCCAACAAACCGACATAGGGAACTATGGTGGTTACTATATGCGTGACATCTCTTAGCGCTACACAAGACTAATTCTTCTGAAGGAAAGTGGAGGTCTTCTCTAGCAATGTTTAGAATCACATTCTCTACATTTCGACTGTGTAAGTGAGAGTAAAATTTCATCATTTTGGGTCCTCTATGTACTGGTCTTAGTTAAACCATAGCCCTAAGGCTGGTAGGTTTAGGGGACCATCTACATGAGTATCCCAAAAAGATCAAGGGACCTAGCCTAGAAATTTGAGTTTAGGTTGTGAGTGATTGTGAGTGTAGATGAGTGCAGTGAGTGCCTTAGCTCCAGATCAACACCCAGGGTCAACCCTAAGGTCCAGCCGTCCTAAGGGTGACTCATCTTGAGTTTCCCTTATAGTGACCCCACCTACTAAGTACTTAGAAGTTAGGATCAATATGTGGAACTTCAAGTTGAGTAAAGAAGATGGTAGAATTTCTAGTGGTGAGGGTACTTTTTCTAGTTTTCTAAGAATAGTCAATAGGAAAGTCCTATGGCTAGACCTTAGGATACTAAAGATGAAAAACTAAATCTCAACCAAAAGTGAGCTCAACAACTGGTAAAATAAATTACAATAAAAGCGTACTTGGATGGTCTTCCCGTCATCTTCAACTGAAACTCAAAATGCATGCAAGAGTATTTATATATTAAAAACACTTTATGTAAAGCGGGTAAATAAGGTTCTGGTGATCTACCAAATCCTAAATCATATCTTGGTGAGCCCTCATTAATTTGATTAAGGATGATTTCATTAAGCAAAACATACTATGTTTAGTAAACCTTTGAGGTATCCAAAAGGTCAGAAGAAAGAAGCAGATCCATACTTCTCTCTCACCGCCTGGTGAAAAACCTCTGAAAAACCCCGAGCTCATTTAACCTTATTATGTTGCTTAATAATTCATCCTGTGAATACATCCAATGCTCAGTGAATATTGACGTTTCAATTATCTCTAAGAGTAAGGTGATTATCATTTGTCATTTAATTTGAGAATTATGTGGGTGAGGACCCTTAAAGGGGCAAGTTAATGTTATTAAGACACTTGGCCAATTTTAGTTTTAACTTGGGCTTGTAGTGTTTTAAATGTGTTCAATTTCTAGTTACATTCACTTTTCTAATCCTCATTCAACCAAATTTGATTTAGCCTAGGTCACTACTAAGCCCTTAAGACCTTGGTGGATATATTAGTAATTTTTTAAAGAAATTGAATTTTATCTAATATAATTCATTATCAAAATATTTGAATTTCATTTAAACACCAAATAGGGGTATTAAATTAGTGAGTTATTAACATCCAAAATCATACCCCTAAATCTAGGATCATTTAATTTAATAGTCTTCCAAATTTAATAATTTAGGAAATTGCAAATTTATCATTTAATTAAGAAAAATGAGATTGGTTTCTACTAATTAATTTCTTATGTTTCAATCTGCTGAACATGTTAATTATAATCAAAGATTGTTCATTTCCCCTTCTTGAATTAAGCCTAAATGTTGACCAAGACTAAATTTCCAAAATTATATATTTGCCCCTCGGGCTCTATCACTTCATAATTCATTAAATTTAATTAAAATGACTTTGAAATTTTTATCATACTTCACTTATGAGTCAATTAAGACATCAGAGGAGAAAATGTGATTTTTCAAAGTTTAATTTAATTTATATGATTATTTACATGCAAAAATAGGATTTTTCAAAAAAAAATTCGATAACTTGACCAAGGCAAAGCCTAATCACTTAAAATTTTACTGAAGGTACACTTAAACCAGAGAAAGACTTTGACCAAATTTTATGATTTTTTTGAGTTTTATTTGAATTATTAGAATTATTGTAAGTTCTAGAGTACTAATTAATTATAAAATATTTTAAATGTGAAAAATTACGTTTTATATTTTCCTTAAATCTCTCCAAGGTTAAGGAACCCAAATAAATAAATTTTACATTTTTTTTATTTTCTTTTAATTATTATAATTATTTTAGTGAAAAATTAAGGAAAATCCATTTTTAGCCTTTAAAAATTATTTTTGAGCTTTAAAATCTAATATCTTTACTTAGAAAATTAGGAAAAATATTCCAATTGCTGCTAAGGGCTTAGGAAAAAATTTAGAACATTTGCATAAATTTTATAAATTTTGTGATTTTTATTAATTTTTCATTATTTAAATAATTAAAATATGCTTAAAAATGAAATTTTTACTTTAGTTAAAATTTTATTTTTAGAAAAATTCCTCTGATCACAGAGAACTCCCAAAAACTAATTTCATAATTTTTTGAGTTATATTTTAATTATTATGATTATTTTAAGTGTTAAAAGAGACATTTAACTTAGAAAATTAAATTAGGTTATCAAATGAACTCCAAATATTTTGAAATTTATATGGGGAGTCCTCTGAACTTTAAATGACAGTGAAGAATTAAAATCAAATCATTTAGATGTTCATTTTTCCAAAATTAATTTTCTTTGTTTGTAGAGTTTTGTGAAAATTAGGCGTGTTCTTAATGACTAATTTTTAGGCAACATGTTAATTATTATGATTAATTTATGAAAATAATAGACATAAACTTAAAAAATACATATCTCCTCATAGCGGTCTCCTCTGACTTTGAAAAAATCAAGGAAGATTCCCCATGACAGAGACTACAAATGACCCAAATAGCATGTCATGGTGAAATATTTGAATGCATGGAGAATCAAAAGATTTAAAACTATATTAAATTAATTAAAAATCACACATGCATCAAATAAACTTTAAACTATTTTCACATTATTCTCCTCTATTCACTAAGCACTATGATATTTTTTTAATGATTTTTCTATGCAAACTTATGCATTTTTGAAGTTTAGGGAATTAAATAAATCCTAAAATATCATATTTTTCAACTTAACCGCGTTAACCTCGGCGTCGTCGAACGGACCACGCGTCGAGCTCTGATTTGGTGCATCTCACCTGGCTAGCGGTGCATTCACGGACAGAAGCATTGTCCGACTCCATCTGATACGTCCATCTGCGAACCGCGCGATCCGACGGCTAAGGGTCTTCGTCCATGTCTGGTGTGCACCGAGAACCGTCCACCATCTAACCTTAATTTCTCAACCTAGACTAAACCAAATTGAGTGTGGTTTGTTTCTAAAGATGCATCTGGCCTAGAAGAACGCATTTATACGGCTAACATGCTATGAAATCAAGTAAATAAGCATGGAGAATTGATTTAAGCTCGAGAGATGGGGAGATTCAATACCTTAGTTCAAGAGGTGAGGCCTCAATTGGATTGCTTTTAAACTATTGTGTGGAATTTGCGAAGCTCCTCCAAGCACCAATTTAAGCTCTCATTGGGTCTAAGTATGAAAGTGATCAAACCTGATTTGGGTGTTGATAAAAGTCAAGGTTAGGGTGGTCTGGTGATGGGGCTTTGATGGGGAACTTCCTCTCTCAGTGTAGGGATGGTGTGGATGAGTTTAATTTAATTTTAGTGGAGTTTCAGAGAGTGTCCTATTTCTGCCCTAATTTTTAAGTTCAAAATTAGGGTTGCACAGGGGGAATTAGGGCAAGAGAATAGTGAAGTTGAGCTTCTCTATGCTGTGGGGGGAGTTTAGAATCAATTGGATAAATTTTTGTTAAGGTTGGTTTCGACCGCCTTTCTAGTCGTGGGGGGTGGCTGCTTAAATAAAGCAGCCATGAGGCTTCAATTGGGCTAGCGAGTGGGTTAGCCCAAATGCTTAGGTGGAGGGAAGAAGGCCTCAAGTCTCCAATTGGATTGGGACAGCTTGGATGGGCTTAATTAGGTGTTTGGCCAATTTTGGCCTTCTTGGGTTGGTTTTTTTTGGCGAACCAGGTGGTGGTTGGCCAAGTTTCAGTCACTTCTTGTCTTAGGGAGATTAGGGGGTGTTTAATTATGATTTACTCCCATAGGTAAGCAATGATGGAAGAGATTTTGTGGTTAAGGCCTAAAAATGGGAATGAATCCCTTAATTTAGGGACCCATTGGTCCATAGCTTGCTTGGGTGGGCCAAACGGGTGTAACCTGGTCAATAGAGTGTGCTTAGTGGTTGTGGAGTCATCAATTTGGTGGCTTTAAGATGGCTAGGTCAATTTTGGTGCATGGGTTCAATTTGGGTTCAAATGACCAAATGTTGGGTTTGAGTTAGGCTAGCCATGATTTTGAGCCCAATTTATTGATCAACAGTGTGTTGATGATTGTTATGAAGATTTTTGGTGAAGGATTTAAATGATTTTGAGTTCAATTGGAAGCTCAATTTGAAAGATTTTGGGATCTTGGTCAATTTGGGCATGTTGGGCTATACTTGGGTCTAGATTGGGCTAAGGTTGGGTGAGGTTCAAATTGATTGTTGAAAATAGTCTATAGGAATGTCATGAAGAGTTTTCAACATAAATTGGGTGCCAATTTTGGTATTAAGGCATTCAATTTGGTGGATTTTGGGGACATAGCCAATTTGGCATAAATTTGGGGATTTTTGGATTTAGGTTGAAATTAAATAAAATTTAGAATTCACCAAGGCCAATTTAAGGTCATTTTTGGTGTTTAGGAGTGTTATAAAAGATTTAGGATTCAAATTGGTGCAAATTAAGTAGGCTATGGGGTTCAATTTGGTGGGATTAAGTCATAGGGCCAAAATTGGGGGTTTGACTTAGATCAAAATTGGGCTCAAAGCATGGGCCAATTAAGCTTATATTTGGTTTATTATGGTCATATGAAAGGTGCATTTGAGTTTTAGTACCCCCAAATTTTTCAAAATTACAAAAATACCCTTGGACCCTAAACTTTACTAAAACACCCAAAACCATTCCAAATGTCTCCAAAGCCAATTTTAACCCTTCAATTGAATCAAAATGGTCAAATTTGACCATTTTGACCAAAACTCAAATTTAATTCAATTGGAGGGTCCAAATTGGTTTTAAAAACATTTGAAGTAATTTTGGAGGTTTTGGGAAAGTTGGGGTGCCAAGGGTATTTTTGTAATTTTGGCAATTTTGGGGGTTGTTTGGTAAATTTGGCATTTTTGGGTAGTTTTGTGTAATTTGGGTATTTTGAAATGGTTTGAAATAATTTTTGAACAAATTTGGGTATTTTGGGTGAATTTTGGAAATTTGGCCAAATTTAGGGTTTCAATGGCATTTAAGTAATTTGGGTGGATTTGGGGGCAAAAAGGCCAAGTTGGATATTTTAGTATAATTGGGGTACCAGCCACCCTATATGAGCTATGGAACAATGGAATCTCCATTTGGGCCCTCTATGTACTGGTCTTAGCCAGACCCTAGCCTAGGGTCAGTGGGTTTAGGAGACCATCTACATAAGTTTCCCAAAAGATCAAGGGATCAAAGTCAAGAAATTTTAGGTTTAGGGTTGTGAGTGTTTGTGGGTGAGAGTGAGTGTAGGTGAGTGAACTACTTCCAGACCAACACCCAGGGTCAACCCTAAGGTCAGGCAGTCCTAGGGGGACTCTCCTTAAGCTCCCTCATAGTGACCCCACCCACTAAGTGCTCGAGGTAAGGACTAATATGTGGAACTTCAAGTTGAGCAAAGAAGAGGGTAGAATTTCTAATGCTGAGGGTTCCTTTTCTAGTTTTCTAGGAATAGTCAACAGAAAAGTCCTATGGCTAGACCCTAGACTACTAAAGAGAAAAAACTAAACCTCAATCGAAAATGAGGTCAACAATCCCTATATATGATGATTTTCAGAAAAGCCTGTGACTTGTGAGTGGAAGTAGAGCACAAAGCATACAACATAGTTACAAAATTTAACTATAATATTAAAGATTTAGCAGAACTAAGTGATTGTAGTTGAACGAATTAGAAGATATTAGGCTAGAAGAGTATGAGAGTGCCAGTATTTATAAAGAGTAAATGAAAAAATGACATGATGAGAAGCTTGTTAGATAGAATTTGAACTTGGACATGAAGTTTTATTATGTAATTCTAAATTATAATTAGTTATAGAAAAAGTAAAGTCTATTTGCAATAAAAGTTTACTCATTTGGAGTTATTGATATTGAGGATATAAAAACTACCCTGGTGTTTAAAGTTAATAGACAAAGACTGAAATTATTCTTAAGAGATGATATGATTGTTCTTAGAGAGACACTTACTTTGGGTTAGCCTAAAGATTAAGTTTTGACATTGTCTGGTCGAGGACAAAAAATCAAGGGTTTCATGGAAGGCATCTCAAGTGTTTTCTTTTGTGTGCTTTACTTTGAAATATTTAGTATTTGCTTAATCATTTAGATAAAAAATTATTTTTATGTTAGTTATTTTCTTATGATTTGAGTGTGTGTGTTGTGAGTTTAGGGTGCTTGTTTTAGTAGTTGTGAGTTTGTGTTGTATTTTTGGTTGAATCTACATGATCCCGGTTGAATATAGTTGTATAAAATTTATAAAGTTGGCTCCACTTTTCAACAGTGCCAAAAATTTAATGTTGTATTTTATGAAAAATAACGTTAAACACTTAATGTTTGGATTCTACGCAAGTATACATATCGTTATCAAGTAATATAAGACTTTCTCTTTAAGTCCCAAATATCGATCTCACGAGAAATGTTTAAATTTTGAGATGATAAATTAACTTAGAAATTCACGGAAATAAAATGAAATTACTGTCACTAATTTTGAATGTTTGAGATACTATTAAAACTAAATTATTACTTACTAGCAAAATTTAAATGCAAAGTTTAAATTAGTAACTACTAAATTATGCTTATGTGATGAAGTTTTCTAATATGAAAAAACATCTTTCGCACTACACTGAGTTTTTTGTGAAATGAGATGAGTTAAATGGTTTAAATTTGTATTGTGCTAAATAGGAGCAATTTTAATTCTCTACTCTGATTCAGTGTTATAGAAAATCATTAGCTAATCTTAGGTTTAGTCCCTAAATCTGTGGCTAGGCTAGGAGGATACAATAATAATAAATAAACAACGCTTATCTTAAACTCTTTTCAAAGCAAATCCATTGTAGCCTCTCTTAGGAAATGTAGGAAGAAGAAATCTCTCACTTCTCTCCCTCTCCAACACTTCTTAGAGAAGAATTCACACTTAAACTCACCACAAAAAATCAAAACTATAAAGAAAATAAATGACTAATGGTGTGGAATGGCGTGGAAGGATGTAAAGTGGCAAGGAGGAGTGCAAAGAGGTGTGAAGGGACTGTTTTCTGATCAATTTTTGCTCTAAATAGAGCCTAGGGTTGGTTCTCCAATAGGTGCATCCAAAACCTCTTCAAAAAGCATCCAAATTCATTGAATCTTCTAGAAACAGAGTCTGCACCAAAACTAGCACTGTCGGCGCCTATTCTGACGCCATCAGTGTCAGGGGCCAACTAATTAAATTGGTCTTCTCTTTCAACCGACGCCGTCAGTTCCCAGTCGGGGCCAG
>NW_018164953.1:2929923-2965734 GCF_001263595.1 Phalaenopsis equestris | reverse complement strand
ACATTGGTTTCGCAGACCAACCGGATGTCATAACTTTCTTTAGTTTATTTGATCGAGCCTCACTCTCAATTCTTGCGTTCATCCTTTGGGATAGATACATGATTTGAGATAAAGCGCTCTTTCATCTAAACTATGAAAATTATGGGGTCAGTTTGACTTCATCTTTTTCAAAACTAAATTTTTTAAAACGTCCTTCCGAATTGGGCAACGGGATTTCAATTCCGATGACCGACAGCTTCTTACGGGCAAACCCCACACCAAAAATAGTGCCGACAGGGGCGAAGGGGGTCTTTTCTGATCAATTTCAGCTCTAAATAGAGCCTAGGGTCGGTTCTCCAATATGTGCATCCAAAAACTCTTTAAAAAGTGCCCAAATTTGTCGAATCTTTTAGAAACATGGTTTGCACCGACACTGGCACTGTCGGCGCCAGTGGACATCTAATTAAATTTGTCTTCTCTATCAAATCACGCCTAGTCTGGCGCCATCGACGCTGAACAATTTTTTAAAATCTTTATTTTGACTCCAAATTTCATTCTTTTTGCTTCCTTCTTGCTCCAAGTCCTAAAAATTAACAACCTGCAATAAAACATAAAAAATACCTTCCATTAAAGTGAAATATCATCAAAAATGAGTATGAAATATGGGTCTAAAAATGCATATATTTTTGATGTATCACTACCCATGACCCTCAATTATCGGCACATCATTTACCAATTGTTGGCATAAAAAATTGGATATTTGAATAATTTTGCTCCTAAAAAAGGCATATATATGACAAATTGGGTGTGTATACATCACTTTAGCCCTCCTTATTGTAAGCTTGGAACTATTGTGCCACCATTTGAGCTCATATGTGCCACCCTTAAAAAAGCGCATAGGTGCCACTCACTCGACAGATAGGTGCCAACTCACTTTAGGCAATAGGTGCCAAGCTTCTTGGAGCCAACTTCCATGGGTGCAAAGGCACCAACCTACTAGGCACCAACACACGTCCCCTTTGCTACCAACCCGCTCAGTCACACCTCATTTTCTACCTACTCACCTACCTAGCACTAACCATTACTACAAACATCTCAAATGTTTACATATCACCTATCTTAAAGCTACAAGTAACTCTAAATTGAGGAGATCATAGCACTTTTATTTCCTTCCATCCAAACCTTAATTCTAAATATTTCATTTTCAAACTAAGTTAAGGATTCTTGTTTCTCTCTATTTTCTCTCATAATTCATCAAGCTTGTAAATTTCTTCTCCATGCTGGTGAAAAGCAAAAACTTTATTATCATTTTCTTACTCTGATTTATTATTCTTAAGAAAATTAAGTGGATTGAGGTTTTATTTTTAAGATCTAAGGGAGATTTTTTTTATTATGATTTATCTCATCTCTTCTAATCTTTATATTTTTCTTCTATTTTTAATTTCTTATGAAATGTCTCCTTAAGGATAGGGAGGAAATACCCCTTCATCTTTTGATTCTTAGAAATTCATAAGCCTTGAAGTTGTTACCCATTACAAAGAATTTTCAAGATCTAAAAATTTGATTCCATAAAGTTGATTCATGATTCCTGGGTGGAGAATAGATGGCATTATCACTAGGACATGGTGGAAGATATTGTGCAATGAGACAGGGGTTAGGATGATTCATGTGAGGAGTTTCAATTCTAGGTTAAAAGAACAAAAAAACAAGAAAGTCTACAAGAGGAGAAAGTGGGTGAATTTTTTTTTATCCTATTATTGATTTCATTTTTGATCTCTTTGGTATCCATGATGATTCTTACTCTGGATTTGATGTATCTTACTGTAGCTTTTCTGGAATTATTAAACTTCTTACTGATGGGCGGGGGGAGTGGAGGATGAGAGAAGAAAGGAAAGTAAACTTCCCTGTTACTACTCTGAATTCAGAAAGAAAGAGCTTGAAATTACTTAATATTTCCAAAAGTTTTGCCTACCACAAATCTAAGTGAGGTCAGGTCACAAGAGAGAGACAGAGACAGAGAGAGAGAGAGAGAGAATGATATTAAACTATTTATTTAGGTAGAAAAAGTCATTGATGTAGTTCAGCTCATCCACACATCAAATTACAACACTCTTAAAGGGGCGTCAATTATAGGATTAGGCCACTCAACATTGATATTTTCTTTATGGGTGAGAGTTAGAGTCAAATATAAGAACTGGGATGCATGGGTATAATATGATAGTTTTTCGGAAGTTTATGAGTTTTGACCGTCTTAGTACATCCCAGTCAAATTCTTTCCAGCCTAGTACTTCTGAGCTTGGAACCATGGCTTCTAATATTTTCATTGTCATTCACAAGCATCTCAATATCTTTCACAGCATTTAACATTCATGCAGTGGGAGCAACATAAGATGTCGGAGTGACTACAAAACTCTGAAGTCTTATATGAATTGTAATTTAAGTATCTAGAACATGTTGTCTAGTAAGAGCTAAAACACTGGTTCTGATCCTATATAGTTTCTTATTGACTCACCTTATGAGCCTTATGAATAGAAGGAAAATAATCCAGAGAATAAAGATGAAGAGTAGGAGGGAGGGAGGGAGGGAGGGAGGGATGGAGGGAGAGAAAGAGAGACGGAGAGAGAAGATTCATGTTTTGATGGTCCTTTCATTATGTAGTATCATTGGTTTTATATGATTATCTGGTTTGTACCTGAGCTGGTATGGATCGTGCATGTAGTGCAGTTGCAAATTTAATTTTTGATGACAATTTATCATCTTGTTCTTTTTATTGTGTGTGTTTTGCGATATTTTATTTAGTGATGTACTATTTCTTAATCTTCTCTTTGTTTACAAAGTGTTTATTTTTACTTATCATATACTTTTTATCATCTTACTAAGTTCATTTCTCTGCTATATTGTACTTGCATGTATAGTGTTATGAATAAGTTTGGGGGAGGACACTAATTGTGCTTATATTGCCCTTTAAATTAAAATTAAAATCTAACTTTAGTGTTTACATATATTATAGTACAAAAGAAGATAATAGTAGATGTAAATATTCATAATAAGTAATGAACTTAAACTTCAACAATAGGAAATTTTGAAGGGTGTGAAGAGGATTAATAATTCAATATTATTTGAATTATGACTCTATTAATACCTAATTTATACCAACTTTTTAAGTCCTAAATGTGAGCAATGAATTATAATAAAATAATATCTTTGCGCTATAAAATTTGGTCACTATACACCTTAATGATTTAATTCTTACTTAATATTGTTGGATTATAATTTTTTAGCAAAGCTTAGGAAGTTTAAGTTTGACTTAGAATAGGGTGAATATTCAAAATCATTTAAAAAGGGCTTAAATAGTGAGAGTAGTTCTCCTTGAAAATGAAATTAAAAAGAAAATTAAAATAAAAAGAATTTAAAAAAAAAGGATAAAAATATAAAAAGGTTCCATACTTAAAATTTAAAAAAAAAAAACTTTCTTTAACCTAGGGGGAGAAGCTTGAGGTTATCTTAGATTAAAACTTGGCACCGGCCTTCTAATAAGTCAAAGGATTAAAAACCTCCATAACTTAAGCTAAAAAATTTATAGTTAACCTGATAATAAAAGAATTAATATTGTTTAAGTGTGCAACTAATCAAATTTTACGTGTGAAGAATTAACTTCAAAAAATTTTGAACTTACTTGAGTTATTAAAAAGGAATTATTATAGATCTAGTATTAATGTGAATTATACTAGGAAGCTAATGATTTGCGATAAAAATTCTACATATAGGTATAAACATGAGCATTTTAATTTAAATAAATACTGAATTATTAAAAATAATTAAAATTCTTGATCTATAATTTTCTCTAATTCCTATTAAATTCTAATCTTGTATTTTGAAATTACTTGAGAGCAAGCATGTGAGTTTAAGGGAATTTGATGTTTGCGAAATATGTGATAAAAATTATTTAAATTTTATTGTACTTTTATGTATTAAATGTTACTCCCAGTTATGCTTTTCTAGGTATTTTTGTACAATTGCAAGGTACATGTAGTATTGAGAACATGAAGATACATTAAAGAGATAGTTGAGTGAACTCGAAGAAGTTTCTTCAAACATCAATATAAGGGAAAGCCAAAGGAATGCAAAATAATGCCTTTAATGCCTATGCACCACCATAAGGGCACATATGTGCCACCCAATCCGAGGTCACAGTGCCTTCGCGCCATATATGAGGCATATAGGCACTCCTTCGTACAACCGGCATGGCACCTTGGCACAAACTATGGGGCGCCTAGGCCCTCCTTCACAAAATTGGAGGACCTCTTTTCGTGATGCATAGGTGAAGTCTAGTGTTCCAAGGAGAAGTCCCTTTGCCTATGAACCGACATAGCAATTAATGGTAGTTGCTATCTGTGTGGCATCTCGTGGGTTATAAAAGACATTCTTGTTAAGGAAAGGGGAGGTTTTTTTCTAGCATTTTTAGATTTGCATTCTCTAAATTTGATTTGTGTGCGTGTGATAGAGCAAAATTTTTGTGAGGGAGAGGGGATTGCTAGAGAGAATTCTACGAGCAATTATTAAATTGGATTGTCTGAGAGACGTGGTGCACATCGGTGAAGTAGTGGAGACACTTGAATTATAATTTAAGGGAGTAATCATTCTAGTTTTACTTTCTAAAATAATTTGCTTTATTTATTTTTTATTAATAAAACATTTATATTGTAGTTTCAAAGTAAGAATTGTCACTAGTTCTTTTTTCTCTTCTAATTTGGAGAGTAGAAATTCTAGGGTTTTGTTGTTGCTCATGTGCTTGTAGGAAATAGTATTGTGGTGGTGTTTTATCTATTAAATCTCCATTTAGATTCAATCTGACCAAAAAATTATTAAAAATAGTCGCAAACTTTGAGTTTCAAAAGAATCTTTGGTAGAACAATTAGAATAAAACTCATTAATTAGGAGAATAGGAATATTGCTATTAGTTTAGTGCTATCTTATAAGGAAATACCTCATCTTGCAGACGTCACCATATTTAGAGAACTATATTGGTTAATTGTCCTAACTTTCTTATTGCCACATGGAGGGGCTAAGGAAGAAATTTGTTTCCTATAGTCACCATCAAATTTTTCACGTCATCATCAAATTTTTCACTTTGTCAATCCTAGATTTATAAGATTCAAATCTAGGGAGATACTTTCATCCGCTAGATTTACCTCTCACATATAAGCTAGGATTTTCATCTTTCCAAGAAATCATGCTAAATACTTTAAGAAATCACCAGGCTAGACTCAAAACTAGTAGGCTAGAAATTTTTTGCATTCTAGGACTGCATTCATTTTTCGTTGGATTGATACATAGAATATGTTCCGTTAATACTTGGATGGCACGTATACTTGCATGATTCACCAGTGCTTCATAATATCTAGTATGTATGAGGTGGTGGCTTCTATGACAGGTTTATTCTGCTCAAGTAAATTTCTTCAACCATTGGGTTGACATACTCTCTAAGTGGTCTAGGCATGAAATTGAGCTTGGATATGTTATTCTATTCTGGAGATAAGTTTGTCAATGCTCCTAGTTTCTTTGAGTTTTTTAAGTTTTTTTTAACAATTTTTTGAAATTTAATGTTGCAAGGAACAAGTTCAATAGAAGGCGTCATATGCATAAATATTTAGGACTAACTAAGAACCCTAAATTAACATATTAAACAAATCAAAACAAACCAAATATTGAGAATAAAAAGTTAAACATCTACACTTGTATAAATCACAAAAGAAATTTAGCATATAACTACAGAAATACATTAACATGGGAATACTTGCATAACATTAAAAAAACAATATTTTTTAATTGTTTTCGTACATAACACTATAAATAACAAAATAATATGGCACAACAAGATTTCAAGTCTAAACCCTAACAGTTCAAATAAAATTATCCTATAATGGAAATTAACATTGTTCCCCAACAACAATGCTTAACACTTGAGACTCCTAAAATACTGTGAAGCACTGATAATCATATAAGTTTAAGTATCGATCAAATAATATACAAAAATTAATGTTTGTGTATCGATTCCATAGAAAACTTGTTAATTTATAAGTCCAAAAATTTTATAGCCTACTAATTTTAAGTCTACCCTGAAGTGTTTGAAATTTAGTGATTTTAAAGTTAATAACTCTAAATTTTGGTAAGAGAAAGACCTTAGCGAAAGTCATGAGAAAGAAGTAAGGTTTTCTATCAATCGTGAAGTTCTCCTCTAAATTAGATCTTTAAGAAACAAAGTTTCATTATGTGATAGAATTTATGGGTAAAAATCATAAACAAATCTTTTGTTATCCCCTCTCGAGAGACTAAGAAGGTTTGGAAATCGTACAGGTTATGCTTCCTAAATCAAGTAACTTTCCAAGGACTTAAATTTTTCTCTTCATGATTGCACTAACCTAGAAGTAATTTCCCTATTCTCCTAAATCAATATGAGTTAACCCAATTTGTTCTACTAGCCTACTCCTGCATAACTAGATCCCAAAATCATTTAACAAATTAATTGGTCAAATTGAAAATCAAAGAAGAATAGAAAGTCAAATCATCACTACTATTAAATTTTAAGATAATCACAACATCCATGTTAAAAAAAAAATTCAAGAGTACCAATTCAAAGGAGAAATGGGAAATATAGTTACTACTCATGCTTTGAAACAACAAATTAAACACTTTATTTGTTAAATCATGGTAAATACAAGAGTTTAGAATGATAAAACTAATTGAGTACTCTACTACAACCAATCTTCCTCTGTTATCCGCACAAGTAGATCCACATTTAATGTAAATAACAAGAACCTCGCTTATCCTTTCACAACTTCTCACTAATCTCTCTCGAAACCTAAACAAGATGAAGAACAAACTAATTGACTCTCTGCAATGACCAGAGACCTCTCTCAATGATTGATAAAGCACATGCATCCTCCCATCATGACATGATGCAATTGAACCATCAAAACCATCAAAATTTGTGACCTGGCACCTATGCAATGGAATATGACGCATGGGTGTTGGGCTCTAGCATTTAGGCATTGCAGGGCCAACAACCTTTTCCCAACTCTCAGTATGTCACTCCTCTTTTGAATTAGGGTTTTAGGTGCCAGAATGCCACTAGACTACTGCCCTTTTTTGACCTCTCTGTCTTGGCCTGGTTAGAAGGAAGGCATTTAAGATAACTACATTGAAGTCCACTAATATCAAGAAAGAAAGTTGTTTTGCCTATTTTGTATTTGTAGTTCTAATTCAATTAAAGTGTTCAAAAAGAAGTGAATGGTTAATAATGGAAGGAGACAAATTTGTAAGAAAAAAAAACATAAAGCATTTATTCTCTATAGCGCTTATCAACATAAATGAAGGTGATAAAAAAATTAAAAGAAGAAGAATGTTTTAGCTAGTTCTTAATAATGGTTGAAAGATAAGAGATAAAATATATCATGCAGGAATTTCATTTAACTCAAGGCAAACCTGGAAATTCTTACAACTACATCATAGTTAAAGTTTCATAATTCCTAAGAAAAAAGAATCATGAGAGAAGATGAAGATAAGTTTTCCTTCAAAAGATGAGTATCAGTTTTAGCTCATTAACTATTTTTGACACACATAAAGATTTCTGGGTTTTCATTTTATAACTTTAACATTCCAAGTGATGGTGAACAGAAAGTACCCATGGCCCATTGGTTGAAGAAGAATATCTTTTTCTCTAGGGTTATTTGCTTAAATCACATGCTTTTTTTATTTATTGCTCTACATTCTCAAAAAAAATCAAATAAAAAGATATATAGCTTAGTTTCTACACTTAAAAAAGTTTGTTCAAGGCGTATAAAAAAATCTATAACAAAAAACTAAATTAAACTTTTTTTAGTAGATGTTTTTATATTTATTTTATGATAAATTTTGATTTTAATTAAAAAGCATACATTGAAATTTGTCATTTTGTATGTCTACTCTTTTTATGAATTTGTAATACTTTATAGGGATAAGTGAAGACTAAATAAAGAGCTCAATTCACTAGTGCGGAGAAAAATTAAGTTGAGTTCAAGCGAGCTATTTTGAAAATAAACTCTAAATTGAAGAAAAATATTAAACTGAAGAACTACACATTTTGTGTTAAGTCAAGGCTCCTTAATTTTATTCAGTTTTCCAGTAATTCAATTTTTTTAAAACAATTGAATATACATTAAGACAGGTAATATATTAATACATTATTTATATTTCAAGTTACGTACATTATATATCTTATGCAAATGCCTATATTTTAGAGGGTAGAAGCAATCTCAAAATCAACTCAAATTAGAATTAAATTAGTTTCAAATCAATTAAAATTTCAAACTATTTTCAAGCCCATGACCAACTTCAAGTTGTTTTAATAGCCTTACCTCCAATATGATACTATGATAATTAAATTTTAAGCAACACACCATCATAGCACTAGTAATGTAGATAAATAAAGTTTTGAGATTAGTCATTTAACCTAATAAACATAATAATAAATGTCTTAATCATGATAGAGCTAAATATTTATTCCATGCATTGCTTCCCAATTCCTCATTGAATAAAGGACAAGTTAGCCGAAACTTTTGAACTTGACTACTTACTTTTGGGAGTAGAACATTGCAAACCACAAATCCCACATTAAGGTGACCCCACCTTTTAAATAAACTTAGATGATAATTATATGAACATGATGAAAGGACTGAATTATAATATATAAACATTCCTTTGTCCCAACAAAAGTATTATATAATCACATTTTCAAGGAAGCCAAAGTTCTTAGCTTGTGTATTAATCAATTAAAAAGCTTGGTCGATAGTAGACCAAACTTTATAACATGTCTACACAACAAATTTACCTTTATAGCCTCTACTACTTTATTATGTGCCATGCTATTTTAATGGTGGCTAAACCTATATATGTCTCTCTAGAAGTGTGCACACATATCTCATCTTAGTTATTATTGGTAAAGGAGGCATTTTTAGGGTTCCGTGAATAAAAGCTAGGAAAGGTCCCATGTATGGAAAAGTCTCTCTTAGGAGCTTAGTTTATAAGATTGTACGGTTGGTGAAATGGGAACTCTTGGTTTAATGGTGGAGTAGAGGATAGAAGATTACTTTAGTATTAATTTTTTAAGAAAAAGGATTAGGTTAATAATTATTAATAATGCATGGGTTAAGACTAGTTAATGAAGTTTAGAGTAGATTTTAAAATTTAGGGCTCAATATTCTTTTTTCTTAAAAAAAAAATCCGATTTGTAGTTTATAATTTATTTGTACATTTTCAGTGAATATTATTAATTTCTAGCTTGATTATTTCAATCACTAAAGCAACATTTCTTAGGATAAATTTAATGGGAAAAATATATTTTAGCTTATATCTAAATATTTATATGATAGGCAAAATTAGTTATTTTCATAAATTTTATTTAAAGGCAAGTTAGGTAAATTGAAATTCCCAAAGGTTTACTCTAGGTTTTGGATAAAAATTAAGATTAAAAATAAATTTAAATTTAAATCTATAAATTTTACTTAAAGTATAAAGTCTATTTTGATAACTTCTATTAAAATTTATGTCAATCTACTATTGTCGTCGTTCAGAGTGGCGACATTTATATGTGATAGAAATATTAATTTTATAAATTGTTAAGATTTTAATCATATGATAATGAGTAGTGTTTGGTTTGTCTTGATCTTTCTCTGAATTCCTTGTCATGATCGCTTAAACATTAGCATAGTGTCACCTCCCAAAAGAGCTCTTCGATGTGATGGGCAGCCCAAGACTTAAATACTGTTTTTCGGTCCTACACCTAATCGATGTGAGACTTTTTGTTAGTGACATTCTCCTCCACCCAATCACGTGACGCCCTCATCACTGATCGGTTCCACCAAAAGTCTCACTGGACCGTGGAGAGTCCACACACCTGGCAGACAACAATCTGCTCTGATACCACTTGTCCCCTCCCAAAAGAGTTCTTCGAGGTGATGGGCAGCCCAGAACTTAAATATTGCTTTTCAGCCCTACACCTAGCCGTTGTAGGACTTTTTGTCCATGACAATAGGCTCAAAGAGACACAAGTATTATACATTTGGACATATTTATTATGCATTTGAAGGGTAAATATCATAATTTACGATATATTCATGCAGAAGAAATCAATCAAATGATGCATATTTATTGAAAATTTTTAACTTAATACATCATATGAATATCCAAACTTAGTGATGATGAATATATAATATGTTGTTACTTTGGTGAAAAGGAATAGTAAGTAAATTCCTCAAGTGCTGGTGTTTTACTTACTTCTTGATCATTTTAAAAGAGAAGTTTAGATATTCATCTACTAAACATGGCAAATAAACTATATATGAAATTAGGAAGAGCTTTCGAGGAAAAAAAATGTCAAAATTTTATGAATTATTATGTGCGAGCTAACAATTCTTATGAGATAGTTCTATCAACTACTCTGTAATGTTTGTAGTAACCAGAATGCTCGACAATAAAATAGATTTTAATATGTTATGAGAATACTATATTAATTTATAAGATTGGTAAAAAAAACAAAAGGTAAGTTAAAGGAAAATCTAGAGTTAAATGATTTATAAAATAAAGAAATTAATATCTAAATAGAGTTTGAGTTTACAAAAATTGATTACTACATTTATGAGTCTATGTTATAATATAACGATGACGTGATGGAGAATAAATATAGAATTTATAAAGTTGATGGCATCACTTCTGGATGTCATATATGTTGATATTCGCTTGAGTGCAATAGGATTGTTTACAGCTTCTCGTAGCCTAGGACATCCGCCCGAACCATCTGGTACGTGCCTCGAGCACGGAAGTAGGACTGGTATCGATTTAGCCTTACCCAGGAGAATTAGTAGTGGGGTGATCTTAATTCTGATAAGGGACATGTTTAATATTCATTTTGGTGTTTAGAGGTCATACCCCATCTATTTGGAGCCTTGGGTGGCCAACGGGAGTCATCAAACTTTCCCACGCACATTTTGGAAAAAGTCGGATTTCATACCTATTTACTTGCGTAGTGGTTCGAGACGCCTATTGACACCAAAATCCTCAAATTAAAACCTTTGGAATGTTCATTTTGATTTGTGGGGTTGTATTTTAGTGACACATTATTTCTCGTAGCTTCTGGAATGATTAAAACCATCCTACAGACATCTAAGAGGAAAATTAAATTTTAGACTATCAGTGCCATATCAAGCATCAGGCGGCAATTTTTGCCCAATACGATGCACCCCAGGGTCCATCCGAATGTGAGGAAGTCTATTTTTTAGTCCTTAATGTTTTCTGGTGATCCAAATACCCATAGGAGCCCTCCATCCAAGCCTTGTCAAAGAAAATAAGAACAATTTTATTTTATTGCTCTTTCTTACGCCAGACAGAGAAGGGGGCACATATTTGCCCCTAATTTGGCGCATAGGCACCAACGGAGCCTAGATAACATCAAACAGAGAGTGAGGTGCATAAGAGTCAAATCAAATGTTGCAAACTAAATAAATGGGCGCATATGCACCCGATCCTCTGCGCATATGTGCCCAAACCCCTTCTCTTCGTTAAATGTCACCGTTTTAGCCCGTTTCAACCCAGATGGAAGGGACCATTATGAGAAATCATATCAGATAATGGTTTCCATGAAGCTTATGGAACGGATCAAGATAATTCAAGGGAGATCATATCAGCCCTTTGCTATTTTCTTGTACTTGGAGTCCTAGGCAGCCTGTGTCGAGCGGGTGAATCGGCCAGAGCCCAGTGAATGCGAGAGGAAATTTTAGGTCTCTACAAACAAAATCAAAAAGTGAGAATAGCTCATTTGGGGGGATACCCTACTATTTTTAGATAGAGAAGAGAGAGTTTGAGGATCTTGGGAGAGAATTTTTCAGGAGAAAGAAGAGATCAAGTGAGGAAGAACAATTTCTTCTTCTTCTTCATTCTTCAAGTGAGGAAGAACCTAAATTCTTTCACAAAAATTAAACAGAAGAAAGGATGAAAGAGGTGATTATACCATAAAACATAGCTATCATTACTTTCTTTGACGAGGATTTACTTCTGCGGACCACAATAGTGTCTTGTATGTGACCGCCAAAATATACGGAACTTTGTTAAACCATTATCATATCTTGAGTACAAGGAGGTTATGTTTTGATTGGGTTATGCTCAATGGCTTCAACAAAAGGGTCAAAAGACCCTTGGCTCTATTACTTTATCTCTCATATTCAGACACTTTAAGAGAAAAACTAAGTTCCATATTATCAATGTGAACACGTCTTTTAGAGGTTTTCTCACTTGCATTAAGGCGTCTTCACCATCAGTGCATTAAGTAATGCATGTAAGAGGAGTTCTTAATCTTTGGGGAAATTCAACCCTTTTCTATTAATGAAGTAGGAATATATGATGATGCCAAGTACTATGTACCCTCTAAAAAGGTGTCTTCTCCAAATTCAAATATTACAGGATATCCATGGGCCCCTTCTAATTCAAGTTCTCTCCACTCCGATGAGAAGGACGTGATTAAAAGGGAGGAAGGCGACGTGCCCCTGTGGCTTCACAACAAGGTCTTGCAGTATTTACTCTATGATCAACCAAGATGAAGGCCAAAGCTATATCAAACTTTGACTCTGATCCAAATGAAACTTTTCTCATAGGTGGCTTGATGAGCTTGCATGATCCTAGCCAGGAGGACACCGATGGGGTGATTCTCCTCCTACCTTCAGTGGGCATAGTTCCCTGCTTGTCTAGACTTTCTTTGTCAGATGAGGTGTTGATCATCAACCTCATACCACGAGGTCATCATAGGGATCCGCCGATTGCACATTCTCCTGTAGTTGAAGAGTTGAAGACCTTCTTCGTCCATTATAGGCTTGAAGCCAAGTAAAGAGGCTTTTTATTTTTTAAAGCTTGTCCTCGTGTAACTTGTAACCATCGACCACCGCCAACTGTCACCTATTGACCATTGTCGATGACTCCCGACCATCATCACCTGCCACCACCAACAACTAGTCGCCAGAGATCTCTATCTGCAAACATTGTAGTTTGAATACATATGTTGTGCCTAAATCCTATATTGAAGTCCCAAAGATAACCGACGGCCTTCATAGCAGCCAATCACCATCAATCATGGCTTGTCGACACTCATTAACCGCCGCTTGTCGGTCCTCTTCAACCACCACCGACCGTCACTGCCCCCATTGTTGAGCACTGACAACCCTTGTTTAAAAAGTTCATAATCTGAATATGTTCATTGTGTCAAAAACTTGTATTAAATACCTGATGAGTAACCACCAACCTCCATAGTCTCCAACTACCATTGAACACCACTCATCGGCCCCCATTAACCACAACTGACCATCACCTCTTGGCTCCATTAACCGCTAACCGCTGCTTGTAACCATCATATTCAAAATATGGCCTCTGTAACCAAGTATCGCTATTACAACATCCAAATACAGCTTTTGCGGTCAACTACTATTTTTGCATCTACCAACTATGACTAATTGTTTCTATTGCATCAAACAACTATGGTTTTTGGGGTTAGATACTATTGTTACAATTTATAACTATCACCTTTGTGATCAACTAACTCTATTACAACCATCAACTATAGCCTTTGTGACCAACTATTGCTACTACGCTTTTCAACTATGGCTTTTGTGGCAAACTATCACTATTGTAACAACAAAATATAATATTTATGTCTAAATATTGCCTTTTGTAGCTACCAACTATGGCCTTTGTGGCCATATATTAATGTTACATCTTCCAACTATGACCTTTGTAGCCACCTTCTGCCATTGTAGCTAGCCACTGACTGCAGCCTTTACGACCAAGTATTATCTTTGTAGCAACCAACTACGGCCTTTGCAACAACTACTATTGTTGCAGCTTTCAATTATGACCTTTATGGCTAACTGCGGTTATTATAACCACTGACTACAAGCTTTATGGCCAATTATTAACCTTTTAGCAATTAATTGTGGCATTTGTGTTCACCTATTGTTATTATAAAGAAGATATATATTTGCTCAATTATGGATAATAAAACTAAAATGCTATTGTACATTTATGATTATCAGCTTTGCAATTTAATCTTCTATAGTTCAAAAGAAGAGTTCACCAATGTACTTACAATTACATGGTGAACTACTTTGACTGAGCTTGGCCTTGTCATTTTTTTCATTTCTAAAATTTTTTTCATGTAATAATTCAGGTGTCTCATCGTGCTACTTTTCTTTTATCTTTATGGGTGATGGATCTTTGTGTAACACCATGACATTAAAAAACGATTTTACTGACGTGAATCATCCAGCATGCAACAATAGATAAACATAAGAAACTTCTACTAAAAGATTAGTTTATTTTCCCCTCATTCCAAGTTTGCAAATATTAGATGTATCTCTATATTCTGCTAAATATATGAGATAACACTATAAGAGATAATGAATCAAATATTTTAAGACTTCATCAGACGACAAGGTGGAAAATACTTGGCCAAAAATCTTTGTGTTAAATCTCCCCAAGTTCTAATAGATCGATGTGTTAATGAGCTTAACCACATCTTAGCTTTATCTCTTAGAAAAAAAGGAAAAATTCTAAGTCGAATAACATCGTTTGACACACCATCGTACTTAAATGTAGCACATATTTCTAGAAAACTTGCAAGCTGTAAATTGGGATCCTCATCTGGTGTTCCTCCAAATTGATTATTTTGTACAATTTAGATTATAACAGGCTTAAGTTGAAATGAGTTAGATGCTACAACAGATGTTTGTATACTTAAATGAATTTCATCTGCTGTAGGGTTTGTGTAGTCCCTTAAAGGTTTTTGTATATGATGATGTTCATTTTTAATTATTTGATTACCAAAATTATTTTGTTATGTGTTTATCATTTCTTGAGTAAGGTGAAGTTCTTTTGTTTTCAAATTTTTCTTGTGGGTGTTCTAACTCAAAATATTAAGCACTAAACCTTCAAATCCTGAGTTACGCATGAAAAAGGTAAAAATTCAAAAAATAAAAATACTCTAAATATATAATAAAAACAAATTTTTTTAACTTTTTAGGTTTTTTTATGATTTTTTGATATTTTTTATTTTTATATTTTAAGAAATAAACAAATATTGATAAAGAAAAATTAAAATACAATCCTCCTAGAATAAATCTACAGTTTAAATAAAATTTTTAAGTTAAAAAATTTCGTTACTTTCTTGACAATGGTGCTAAAAACTTGACCAAACCCGCAATTAGGAAGTTATTTAAGTTATGAAAGATGACCAAAAACTTGACCCAGTTTATATTCAACAACTAGTGTGCAAAATAGATATATTATAAAATTTAGAATTAATTAATGGCTTAGACACTGGGGGTATTACACAAATATACGTATCGTTTCAAGTAATGTAGAGTTTTCTTTTAAAGCCTCAGTATCGAACCCACATGGAAGAAATGAATTTCTATTCCAACTTAGAAAAATTTCTATTCAAGCTGTAAACAAAATTTGTAGAAGAATAATATCGAATTGTTTGTAAAAAGTTAAAAATTAAAGTTTGTTAATCTTAGAAGCTAAAAGTAAATGCAAATTTTCTAAACTAGAATTGTGTAAAGGAGTTTGAATATTATAAAAAAAAGTTTTTCCCCTTACAAAGAGATTATAATCAGTGTAGGAATCAAATGCTTGAAGTTGAAAATGTGATTTTGTGACAAATATGAGCATACTTATTATTTACCCTCTTATGAGTGCATAAAGAATATTGGCTACTCTAAAGTTAAGTTCCTAATTAATACGGTTATGCTGAGTAGATTGTAGCCTCTCACTTCTAGATTACCCACTATACCCTATCTATAGGACTAACCAGGCCTTAGGTTCCGAGTTAAAGACTGAATTGGTGAAGGTTCTAGTATGTCGCTCTAGAATCATCAATTCTACTCACATCTAAACTTATCTCCCTATCTATTTGCACTCTCCCTTGAGCTTGGCTCCCCTCCATCCTAAGGGCTAGTGTGGTACCCACTAGTTGAGTGAAATCATAGCCCTCCCGGGTCATTATGTTTTGCATTAGATTTTAACAATATAAAAAACCAGTTTGCAAAGTAAATTAAGAACCGGTAAATATATCATCATAAATTTTTGAATAAAAGAAATCTTCATACAATTCTAATCTCACACATGATTACTTCTTATTGCAAGGAAAAAGATAGAGAAGACAACTTAGAATTCATAGGGGAAAACAACAAAATATATATATATTAAAAACCAAGTTTACACAAAACAAAAACAAAAATACAAAGTAATTATCTTAGAATTCTCCCCGAGCAAGTTCTTTAGAGTTCCTTTGTTGTCTTCTTCCTCCAATACACACCAAAACAAGACTCTAACTCACACACCCACATAAGACTCACACCATGACTATACTCTCACCACCACTACTCAAGACTCCCACCAACAACTCTCTCTTTTCAGTAGGCCAATGACTCTATTAAATAGAGCCCTCAAAATAACCAAGAGTCACTTAAAGCACCTCTTTAAAATTCATCAAAATTCAATGTAAAAAGACCCTAACCATTTATGGCGTCTAGGTACCAACCTTCAAGAAGTCCTGGTAACTACCTGACGCCAAGGCACCAGTTCAACTTTTGCTCCATTTGACTTCATTTTGCCCTAGTTTTCCTCATTTTGCTTTTTAAGCTCCATATTTTGTACCTGCTATGAAAAACATGCAAAATAACTTTCATTCAAGCATATTATCCTTAAAAAAGAGTAAAAATGTATATATAAAAGTAGCATATTTTATGACTTATCACTTTTTCGGTACCTGGATGCTTGCAAATTTTGGCAAAAAAAATTCTTTGAAAGTCTAAAAGTTTGCTTATACTTCCAGTGGAAGCAAATTGAACCATCTCAGGGTTGACGTCCTCAAAGTGGTGAATAACATGCAACACTTAAATGTGTCTGAGACTTTCAACTAGCACGTCGCAGATTCAAACGAGGTGATGTGGTTGTTGGGATCTGACCAACCTTGATATGCCTCCAACTCCAGAAGCTTGAACTTCTTCGATGGCTCATTTCCTGTGATATGGAGGGATAAAACATTCTTTGGTTGATGTGATGCCTCAGTGGACCTGAATCGCTATCGCCCCACTTGCATAGGTCCAGTGTTGTCTTAGTATTATGATTCTTTAGCCAGCTCAAGACAGTTGTTTAGTCTTTTGCTATTGTGTGCTGACATCGCCTCCAGAGGAGGCTTGTTATGGCCACGATGCTCCTTCTGCATTCTGGCCCGACGCCTGGTCTATTATTTGAGTCCTCATCTCTTGCATTCCTCATTGCATGAGCTCCTCTAAGTCTTCTCCATTACGTTCTGTGTTGGCTACTTCCCTTTGACGACTATCTTCTCTTTATGATCGTTGGACTCCTATTCCTGTCCGTAGAATAAGTCCACGCTCACGACACCTTCGAGGATATTGAATCTAAAAATATCTGAGAGACACTTCTTAGGAAGAGAGCACGGAAAATAGGAAGAGAGCAAGGAGCTTGGTAATGAACAGTAAAATCACACAATTTTTATTCATGAAATGAGCCCTTATTTATAGAAATGGGGGATGAAAAATTACATTATATACCTCTCGAAAGATAGCTTTGGTCAATACATAATTATAGGGTTGGGAGCCTTGTCTGGCTGGATGAGGTTTGGTGCCCCAGAAGCTTGGAATGGCACCCGACCAGATTTCAACTGAGTGGCCTCGCTGTGGGAGCATGAGGGAATGAATTGCTAGGTCATTTCCAATGTGGCTAAGGTCGAAGGGTGGATCAGGAAGCCTCTACAGACTTCTTTAGATTCAAGCAGGTTTCATTGTTTGCCCGACTTGGTTATGGAATGCCAATAGATTCGTCCACGTGAGTTTTGTAACAGTAGGGCTTTAGGAGGGTGGCCGAATTTTGTCCATCTTGGAGCTACTTTTCTCCCAACCCCTAGGAGCCGAACGAATAGATATGATCCCTTGAATTGTCTCTAGTAGGTCTCAAAACGCCACGTTATCTTTTTTGCTGACCATCAGATCTCTTTAAGATTCGTCCTGATACATTTTTTTTATTTACAATAATATATTCATTACTATGATGGCTTGAACGGAAAAAAATGAAAGATATTTTTAAAACAAGAATGCATTTAAATGAGAATTAATGAAGAAAAGATTTGGAACTCAAGCAAAAACAAATGAAAAAAAAATTTGAAGCTTAATGCTAAGTATTATATCACATTGGATCATGAAAGAGCAGCTTGTGGTATGCACATCAAATTTGAATACACGTGTCAACATAAGAACAGAAAATTTATTTGAAATAAAATAATAATAATGTTTGTTTAATTTCTTAGTGTGTTTAATGCCAACAATATGTATAGCTCTTTACCTTTACCTCTGAATTTTTAAATTAATTGTAAATAATTACCTTTTTTTGTCATAATTGTAAATTTTTAAAACTACTTTGAAATAAGTTTAATATTTATATAATCGGTTAATTTCCATATTAGATTTATCTCAAAAAAAAATTTTAAATTTTCATTTTCATTTAATCAAAATTTAACTAAATATTTCCCACATTTTTTTTTCTTTTATTGATTCTGAGTAAAAATAGAAAGCAAAAACTACATAATGAAGAAATAAGGTAATCACAAGTGCATTTGCAGCTTATTAAATAATCTATTGATAAACTGATTAAAAATAATCTACTGATAAGTTAGGTGCGGTGGCTATTATAAATTTTTATTTTTTTAGAAAAGTCAGATCCCTGTCAGAAAGTTGTCACCGCACCTTGATAGATGCGGTGTTAAAATGCTGTTTTCGACGTTTTGAAAACGCATAAGCTGTCAAAACTCAGTTTACCCAAACGGATATTTTATTCTAAAAAATTAAATTATTCATGAAAAATGTAAAAATATTTCTTTTATCATTAAAAATGTAAACATAGTATTTAAAAAAAAATAGAATTATTCATTAAAAATGTAAAAAAATTAGGATACAAGGGCGAACGTGTTGGAACACGCACAAAACGTGAAGGTAGGTTTCCAGTGGCCATTAAAATCTGTTGACATGTACTTTTATTATTACCCATATATTATAGAAAGATTTACATAAAGACCACACAATTCTTACATAATTACATATATAACATCTAAAATTTAATACTTTTAATTACGCCATCTTGATCTCATAAATTTATGCATGAAAAGTATTTTTTACTTTTTGAAAATAGTAATTATGATATTTTATATTATATTAAATATTTAAGCACTATGCATGTAAATATAAAAAAAAATTAAAGTGTTAGATATGTAAATATATAAGAGTTATGTGATATATAGGTAAATGATCATATTTTATATTATCTAAAAAGATTTTATTTTTCAGTTGATTGATCTGTTTCAGCATATAGTTGTAGGTGACTTTATTATGTACCTTATTATATATACAATATGTTTGGCTTCTTGTTATCTTTATGATCATAATTTATAGTACACTTGATAAATATATAATATTTAGCTCTTTTTTATGAGAGTAATGATAAATTCAATTATTTTATACATTATAGAAAACACAAAAATAATAAAATATTGTTCATTTGTGTTTAAATTATCATTAATTTGTGAGAGTAAGCTTTGTAGGGGTGTGTATTAATTAGTTTAAGCCGAAAAATTGAATCGAACCAAGCAAAATTGATTGCTCATGCTAGGTTTTTAGTTTTAGATGATGAACCCTTCCATCGATCCCTTTCTTCATATGTGCTCTTCTAAATAGAGTTCCATATATGGTGATAGCTTGAATGGTTTTAGTTTTAGCCAATTCTTAGTTGACAGTCAATGTTGTGTTATTAACACTTGGGCTGATATCGTAAAATCATTATAGTCTTGGTATGTAGGTAATGCATGAACCTAATTCACAAAACTTCCCTCTAGACATAGCTTTTGTGAAAGGTCCTTCTATAAATGAATAATACTTTTTATTCATTTTATTCATATATATTATTAATTATGAATGAAACTTACTATTGTGAGAACATAAATTTATATCAACTTACAATTCGAGCATAGTTAGTACCAAAAGGGATTGATTACATGGTGTGTTTAGTAAAGCAAAAGGTCCTACACAAAGTGATTTAAACGAGCCAACTATGATCAACCCTTCTAGACATCCATACATGTTTCATTTGTTGAAAACCCTGAAGGCGTCTCGCAATCTTCCTTTTCATCATATGAAATGTCTCTAAAGTTTTGTTTGAAGAAGTATTCTTGTTCAACAAATCTGGTTTAAAAGTCCCTTTTGAAGGCCTAACATAAGATTCCAACTACGATCAAAAGCAACAAAAAATTGTTGTTCATGTGATACAATATCCGGAGATGTTCTGAAAGTGTTCCTTCGCCAAACTAATTTTTTCCAAGAGGCGACGTTCAGTGCAACCAAATGGAAGTTCAATGCGTTCTCAAACGAAGCCTAAGATACTTGCAGCTTTGTATTTTTAAAATTTTAATGGCCAAATAGGTCGGCTTCAGATTTATAATTCTATAATAATATAGATTATTAATTTTTTTTAGAATGTTAATTGTACATCGAAACATGTCAGCATAAATCTTAAAGAGATCTGATGATCAATAGATGAGATGATGTGGCATCATGGCGCCCACCAGCGGCAATCCAAAAACTCATTTCTAGCCGGCCAACATCTACAGGCCGAGAGAAAGATAATCCCAAGTTGAACATAATTTGACCACCCTCCTAAAGTTCATCGGTTCAAGACTCACACGGACGAAATTAACAACTTTTCTCCAACCAGGTCGGGCTACACACAACTCTCTCACGCGTATGGCCGCCCAGTTCATAAGTCGGGTAGAAACCGTTAAGGGTTTTTGGATCGATCCAGCCGGACGACATCTCTGACTTCCAACCCCTTCAAGCTAGGTGTCATTTCAAACACCCGACCCATTAAGTCGGGTTCTATTTCAAGGACCTGGTCATATCTATTTACTCTAAGAGTACCAAATGTAATTGCACACCCCCCATTCCGATAAATATGGGGTTAATTTCATGAATAAATTTTTATGTGAATTTACTGTCCATTGCCAAGCTCTCTACTCTCTTCCTCTTCCACATGCCCCATTCCTTAGTCTTGTGCCTTTGGGCTTTGGATTTTATTGTTCATTGTCAAGCTATCTGCTCCCAGATAGTTTTGGATTCAACTTCAAAAACTTGAATGCCACCTACCCAAAGGTATGCTACCCCTCATCAAGGATCGACGCCCTAGTGGATGCAGCTATGGGGATGAACTTCTTAGATGCTTTCTCCAACTACCACCAAATCAAGATGCTTTTGGCTGATGCTGAGAAGACCGCCTTCATTACTACCGAAGGAGTTTTTTGTTATAATGTAATGGATATAATTTTTGCTAATAAAAAAGGAAAAAAAAAATATTAAGGTCTACATGGATAATATCCTTGTGGAAAGCCAAACAGAAGAACAACACAAAATATCTAAAAGAAGCTTTCTACACTTTAAGAAAATATAATATGAAACTGAACATTCTGAAATGTACCTTCAGATCCTCAATTGGCAAGTTCTCGAGTTACCTCCTGACCCCAGAAGGTATAAAAGCAAACCCGAACAAAATCCAAGCACTGATGGACATGTGGACCCCTAGAAGTACCCAGGAGGTTTAGAAGCAAATCTTCCAGATCACAGCTCTTAGTAGGTTCTACTGAAGGTCGGGCGACAAGTGCTCAACATCCTTTAAAACCATAAGAAAACTAAAAGTATCAAGTGGACAAATGGGTGTCAACAAGTTTTCTAGAATCTTAAGGACTCTCTAACTTCATCATTGTGCCTCTAAAGCCAGAAGTCAAACGAAGAACTCTCATTTTACTTGGGAGTGGGAGCTAATGCAATCAGCTCGGTGCTGGTCAGAGAGGAATCATGAAAGCAATTATTGGTCTACTACACTAGTTGTGTTCTCCAGGGAGCGGAGGTCAGGTACCAAATTATGGAGAAACTAACCTTTGCTTTGATTGTGTTAGCTCTCAATTTGATAGGAAATTAATCTTTTTAATGTTAGAGAAATCCCCTGATCTTGGAAGTCCCTCAAATTTTTATATTTTTTGGGTTTATATTTAAATTTTAGTCATTAAAATACTCTTTGATTATTTAATTAATTACAAATTAAATATAATTTATTTATTTTAAATTGAATTTTTATTATTTTTCCCTCTGCTTACTGAGTTCAGACGTATTTTTATTTTATTTTTATGATTTTTCAACACCAAGTTATGAATATTTGAATTTTTATTTAATTTTTTATATTTATTTAATTCAAAAAATCAAATTTTCTTACTTATCCACACATCGTCGTGCATCCCTCGTATACTTGGAACTCCTACATGGCATCTTCCGGTTGGGCAAACTTTTCAAGCGGGCGGCTAAGGTGGCGCCGATCTAAAGCGTTCTTCATTTGCAGTTCTATGGTTTGATCTAATCTATACCGTCTATTTCTAATACATGAAAACAGACGACATTTGTTCATTGTCCCCACGGGATAATGAAACGAGAACCATCTGTGAACAAACCTAAGATCTTGCTCGATTATAAACCAAATCACTTAGGGTTTTTTCTTATAGCTTCATCTAAATTAGACGAACATATCTTACGGTTCAATGAGTATGGTGTGCTCATTTCTTTCACAAAAGACCAAACTCGAAGATTTTCTTAGGCATTTTGATCCATGGGTTGTCCCAAGGTGTGGCCTCGATCGGGCTTGACAGAGAGCTTCGCCTTGATGTCACGAACCTCCTCCTTGCTTTAATTTGAAATGAAATTGACCCTAGTTATAAGCTATACTAAATGGTAGCTCAGGTTGGTGTTGGAATGGGTTGGAGAGCTTGTGAAGCCTCGGTTTTAATTGGGAGAGAGTCGTGGAGGTCCTAAGAAGCTTTTGGGAAATTAAAATTCAAGTTTTGAAAGAGTTCATGTCGGGGTCACAAATTTTCATGGTTTAGGGATGAGAAATTAGCATTCTCTAGTAGTGTTGGTGGCTTGAGGATATGAGGGATTAATTGCTTAGGTCAAGAGGAAGATTTTCTCTATTGAGAGCCAAGGGTTTTGGAGGCTATACAGGGAGTTTGGTGATGTATCAATTCTTTCAAGCTCCTTAAGTATCTATGAGAGGCCATGGGGGAGCTCTTTGATGATTGGAGAAGCTTGGGTGGCTCCTCAAAAAGTCTCAGAGGATTTCCAATTGATTTTTGGGTTGTGGGGTGGAATTCTCCTAGAGTTTTGGGTTAATTTGGGTGTGTCAGTCAATTTGAAACATATATTTAATGTAATATAGATATGCAATTTAGAAATATAATGTTTTTATTTTAGAAAATATGGGACCGAACAGATCCCATATATCTAATAGTTTAAATAACCAAGCACAATACCACAAGTAATACATTATCCTAAAAGATAGGCATACTACTTGACTACAGGCTCGATTATATAAACTAAATAGTTTATCACATATGTTTGGTCTGTGAACCTTTTATGTATGACCAATAAATTCTCCTACCTAATATAAAGATTAGATAAAGTTTATTTTATATGGGTTCCTAGTTTCTTATAGAGGCAAGCTCCTATAGTTAATTACATCTCAAATGACTGAGTCACTTATAAAAACTCACGATTAAGATTAGTGGTTTTGTCTTCAAGATTTTAAAGTTTAAGTTTTCAAAGTTGGATATGGGATGGTCAAAAGGGAATGGCTCAAGTTGGAATAGTTATTTAGGAATTCAAGGAATGAAAGGTATGGGATGTCACAGATCCGAGGAAAACACTGGTGACTCCCAAATTATCTTATCATTTGGCTTCAATTTTGAAAGTGATGTTATTTGATGTTCCAATTCTACCAATTTTATTACTTAGGGCTTACATTTGCACGGTATCTGATCATGCAAACAACTTGAAAGATAGAATGATTTATGTCGTATCAGATGAAGACCTCGGAACCTGAGAGAGTTAGGACTTATACTGCACGACAAGGATGCAGGAGTCTAAAGATAAAGCGAGGGTTTACATAATGCCAGACGAAGTACCTTGAAATCCTATGGCTTGTTATTTAATTCTAAGAAATTGTTTAGTTGATGTTGATCTTTTATAGTCTTGATTCGTCGGCAGAATTCTTTTGTCGTGTTTCCCATAAAGTTTGCTACAAGCTTCGTAACTTGGGGCTTCAACTTTAGGGTTTAACATTTATGTGTGAACATGTAATTGTTGAGTCACGGCACGCCGTATTGTGCCTCCTGCCATTGTCCTGCTGTTATCTACCCTAGGGGCCTTGTAGGTATACTAATTAAATGCAGATGTAAAACTGGTAAATAAAGTGCAGTAAAAATACATCAAAATGTGGTAAATGTAAAATAAAAATGTGTACTTGGGATTCCTGCCGCTGCTGCAAGTTTAGTACGAAATAATATATTAATGTGCAGAAAGTTTAAGTAAATCATAAGAAAACCTGAGGAGAACTTAAATAAATGTCGATCAGAATTTGAAAATAATTTAATTTAATACATATATTAGTGATTTAATTTTAAAAAATAATATTTTGATTTTAAAAATGAAACAAGTTATATTTCATTCATTTAATAGTTTAGATAGTTGAGCACAATAATATGAGTGATACACCGCCTCGAAAGATAAGCACACCACTTGTTAGTAGGTTTAACCGTTTAAACTAAAAAATTTGTGACATATGTTTGGTCTGTGAAACCTTTTGTGTGACCAACAATTCCCCTGTCTAATATAAAGATTAAATATGTTTTATTTTATCCGGGTTCTATTTCCCTATAGAGGAAAACCTCTATAATTAATTTCATCTTAAATAACTTATGTCACTTAAGAAAACTCTCAATTAAAATCAGAGATTTCATCTTCAAGAAATTAAAGTTAGATTTTCACAATTGCTTATAGAAAAGTAAAAGGGAAAGGTTCAATTTGGAATAGTTATTTTCGGAACCCAAAGAAGTTGATAGTAGCAGATGTCGAAAATACTGAGGAAGCTTCAATGACATCCCAGACTAACCTATGGTTTGGCTTTACATCTTTGAAAGAGAAATTATAATGTATCAATCTTTCAATTTATTAGATTTTTGGATTTATATTTACAATACATGCAAAATAGCCCAAGAAGTTAGGAAGATTTATGTCGTACTGAACGACGACCTCGGAACCCTAAAAAAAGTTTAGGACTTATATTTACATAATAAATATCGTACAAAAACCTTAAAGATAGCATGAGGATTGACGCCGTGCTATACAAATAACCTCAAAGCTCTAAAGGGTTTAAGTTGTTTAAGAATATGGAAAGATTCCATTGAAGATCATCATTCGCTTCATGTTGTAGTCTCGATCGTTATCCTACGATTGTCCACTGCTCGGCCGTGTTATCGCCTCGTTTCGAGAAAAGAGGAGATGAGAGAACTATGCCTAGAGCAGTCTTTCCTAAGTCTTTGCTGCTATATAGTGTGATCTTGTGCAAAGTGTTTTAAATTGGAGTTTATCGTTGTCAAAATAATTGAAGAAAGTGGGGGAATATTTTAATTATGTTAAGTGATACCGATCAAGATCTCATGGTTTTGTCATCTCGGCACCACTATTAATTTTGGATTAACTTAGCTTAAACAAGAGGTTAAACTTATTTAGCCCGGAGAAAGCAACCGTAGGTTACCTCTTTCGAAGGATTCTCATAAATCCAAAAAGAAGTATTATTATTATGTTATCATTAATTTATCGAAGCTTTAAAACATTATTTTTAATTTAAAAAAAAGATTTGTTATGAAATTTTGAAAAAATGTTGAAATTAAAAAAAAAGTATGTTGATTGTGTGTTATAAGGTCTCAATTATAAACATATGTTCTACATTTGTTATCCAAGAGTGCTATATAAATATGTCAGAAGCATAGTAAAGAATAGCAAATTAATTATATTGCATGTATGACAGAGGATATATAGTGAAGTTACAACGACAATAATGGATGACCGACAGTGGAACTGTGTAAGGGCTATCGAAATTCATTGTTACTGATGATAGTGGCCACTAGGCAACAATGATCCAACAACATTAGCAGAAATAGTCACATGGCAGTGATCTAATGATGGTGATATGACAACAGAGGACTAACAATAGCAATAATGTAAGTCGGGCATCGATGGTTTGACAAAAATTGTGACTATGGCCAAGCAATGTTGTGAGCGGCAACAACTTCAACCATGTAACTCTGTTTAGTGGCTAAACGTAGTATGAAGATAATGGGGGGGGATAGTAACTCAGCAGAGATAATAATAATCTGGTGATGGCAGCAATGGCTATGATGTCAGCAGAGCAATAGTGGACCAATGATAACTACTATGATCTAATGGAATCGGTCAAGTGATGGTGGTCTGGCGGCAATAAAGTTAAGGATGTGGTCATCTAACAATGATGATAATTGTAACGTTAGTGCCTTTTACTTGATGATGATAATTCAAAGACCGAGGTGGGGATTCGATGGCATTCAACAATGATTTGATGGCGACGATGATCACGTGATAGTGATGACAATAACGCCATTGGCCTGAATATGGTGGTTCAACAATAACGGCGTACTGTGATGCTGGTCATAGTGAAGCAACGATGATCCAGGGACAGCGGCAGTGTCAGCTGAGGGATAGTAGTCTACAATAGTGGCGGCTTATCGAAGGTGGTTTAGCATGAAAGTAGCTGAGATATGATGATCTGATGATAGTGATGGTGTGCCATAATACAGGTGGTGGCCGACCGATGATGATCAGGCATAGCGGCGGTCAAGAGATGATGATCTGACTATTTCAATAGTTTTCCACAACATTGATGGCTATTGAGCGTTTATGATCTAGCATAGTGGTGAAAAACAGGTGATGATTTGATGACGATGGGGTGGTGTTTCAATGATGGTGGCCTGATGGCAAAGATTAAAACTCGAAAATAGTGGTCTGAGTGGTGGCTCAACATCAATCAAGTGGTTGTGGTCTTATGGTGGTAGTACAACAAGACGATGGTGTCCAACAATGGTGGCCATATGGGGATGGTGGTGGCTTGGCATCGATCGTGTGTCAGTCATCCAGTGGTGACGACAACCTAACTACGGTTATCCAGCATGGCGGTGATGGCCTGATGTTAGTGGTTTGGCATGGCGCCCTTGATGGCCCGACGATGGTGACCTAACGGTGACGATAGTAGGTCAACGCCAGGTATAGTTTCAGAGGTCTGATGGCAATGGTAAGCTGAAGATAGTGGTTCAACACGATGTTGGTGGTCAAGCAACAGTGACTTGATGGTGTCAGCCACAACCCGGCCATGACAATCTGGAATGACAGTGTTGGCCCATCATTAGCAATCTGGCATGGCAATAATAGCTCAACATCAGTGTGCCAGTTGCAGTGGTAGCACAACTACGGTGATATGGAACGATAGCAGTGATTCAATGTTTGCTAGATGATGGTGGTCTGATAGAGGTGGCCCGCGATGGCGTACTGTTGATGGTGGAGCTCTAAAATCTTCAAGAGATTAGAGCTCTTTTCCTTCTTTTTTTTTGTGATTCAATCCCCCTTCATAAAGTGAATATGTGCTTGAAAGAGATATCCTCCATAAATAATGCATCCATTTAAACCACTCCATCAAATGACTAAGTGATTCTGTTAATTGGATGTAGTCTTATGTTTATTTGAATGAATTAATAATGTCAAAATTAAGTAATTTTAGTCTCATTGGATTCTTATCATCAAGGCGCCCAATTTTATTATTAGCTTGCCAGATTTTGAGATTATTTGGTCCCTCAAAATATATTCCAAATTTCTCTTTATATTTTAAATGCTTCATATGGACTCATTTGACTCAGGTGAGATTATTTTTTTATTTGGTTTGTCACTGAACACCTCATTTAATTATAAATTAGAGTATAGGCTTTTACAAAATTAATTTTTGAAACTCTTGATCTGAACATATCAAATATACATTGAAAGAGCTTCAAATTTTGATTACAAATCACCCAATTTCTACATATTAACATATTTACAACCTAAAGTGTTTTTATTTATGTCATTCAAAATTTTCATATCACATCAAAAATATCATCCTTTTAACTTTACGAAGTAAAATATAACTTTACATGAAGATTACGTATAAATTGAAGCTTAGGTGTTCGATACTTAAACACATATGAATGAAATGGTATGTATGTAAATCTTACATGATATTTTATTTCATTTTACATTGACATTTATTGTATTCCCTTTATAATGTTTCTCGTATTATCTCGAATGCATTCAAATATAATATTTTTAAAAAGTAGACAGGAAGGCAGTCATTTATTTATTTATTTATTCTAGTTTTTGCTTTCATTCCCTTGCGAGAGAGATTATTACGACCGGGCGACACGTCGAGCTGCGTTCGGGCGACGGTTGTGATAAAGTGGAGGTCGGCGACGGACTTAATAATTTTTCCTCCATTTGAGATACCATTGGAGCTTTTAAGAGGTGCCCACTACCCCTAAGAGTTCTTTTAAAAGGTGACACCTTGCTATCTTTGTTTTTCCTTTTCATTGCTAAACTAAGCAGAGAAGGGGACAGAATCAGAAGCAAAGCAAAAATAAATAAATAATGTTTTTTTTTTTTAGGGGGGGAATTATAAATAAATAAATAAAGTTGAGAAAGAAAATGGGAGAAGGGAACGGATCGGCTTTTTTCTGCAATCAAAGCTAGTGTTCTGCTGTCCCCATCAGCAGATCTCTTTGGTCCATAGCTTTTGTCTGCCACGCCTGGACCTACCCCACGTTCAGTTTTCGCCTTCCAAACGTGTGCAACCCATTTGATTTTTGGGGCATTTTGCATGCATACCACCAATATTTTATGTATTTCTACATTGGACACCTGACTTTTACATTTTATATTTACACCTTCATATCACATCAAAAATATCACAAAAACTTTTAAAAATTCTCCCAAATATTTTAATACCTAAATGTATTCACATAGAACCTTTGATTGTGTTAGTCTCCCTATTTTAGCCATACACCTTCAAGAGAGTTTCCCAATAATAAAAAAGTACTCTTGTTAATTGGATAAAAGTTACATGAAAGACATTCCTTTTTCAATTATTTTCAATGAGGAGATTAAAGAATAGTCTAAAGCATGTAATGTGATTACGACAAGTATATCCACTCTCTTTTCTCTTCACGCTCAGCTAGAAATTTTTTTTTTATATGTTCAATTATTCTTGTAATCATGGAGTCTTTAATTTTCTCAATCATAAGTAGTCTTCTATCTCTTTCTACATATATATATATATATGTTGATGATGTCATCGTATTTGATAAATTCAATAATCCTACTATTAATTGTCTTAAGAGTATTGAGAGCATTTTTCTTGTATGTTCTAAGTCATCTCTAAGTTTTTTTAAAAGATGGATTTGATATTCCCTCCGATGTATGGCAATGCTTGAATATCCTGATTTTGTTATTTCTTTATTTTGAGTTTTCATGGATAATTATTTTATGTTATTTGTGATATCAGAATGTCAAAAAATGAAAAATATCGAGTGAACTAAACTTTTTTTGTTTGAGTGGAAATCAAATATTGCCCCAACTTCTATTCACGTCTACTTTGGCCCTTCATCCAAAGTCAAGTCAAAATCACATGGTAGGTACTTTTGTAGTTCTACGAAAACTCTAGAAGTATTTTTCATCTTCCAATGAGTCTTTATCAAAAGGCTAATGATTCTTGAGTTTAGAAAGAGAACAATAAAGGATGAAACTGATTTCCAATAAGGAAATCATAGCTGCCCCCTCATCAAAATGCCAATGGTTCTGTTCACATCTCCTTCCCCTTCATCCAAAGTCAAGTCAAAATCATATGGTAGGTACTTTTTTTGTTCTATAAAGACTCTAGAAGTGATTTGATCTCTCAATAAGTTTACAAAGAGAACAATAAAGGATGAAGCAAATTTCCATGAAAGAAATCATAGTTGCCCTTTCATCCAAACGTTAATGGTTCTATTCACATCTCCTTACCCTTTCATCCATAGTCAAGCCAAAATCATATGGTAGGTACTTTTTTGGTTCTATAAAAGACTCTAGAAGTGATTTTTCATCTCTCAATAAGTTTACAAAGAGAACAATAAAGGATGAAGCAAATTTCCATGAAAGAAATCATAGTTGCCCTTTCATCCAAACATTAATGGTTCTATTCACATCTCCTTACCCTTTCATCCAAAGTCAAGCCAAAATCATATGGTAGGTACTTTTTGTAGTTCTATGAAGACTCTAGAAGTGAATTTTCATCCAAAGAGTCTTTATCAAAAGTCTAATGGTTATTGAGTTTACAAAGAGAACAATAAAGGATGAAGCTAATTTCCATAAAACAAATCATAGTTGCCCCTTCATCCAAACGCTAATGGTTCTATTCTGTTTTTAATATCCTAAGCTTTTCACCAGTACTCATACCCTTTATAACCCTAACTTCCCATTAAGTTCCTTAGAAAATCCATAACATAAAGACCACCATAAATAGCTCCAAAATTTTGTTTCTAATATCTTAAGCTTTTCAAGAATACTCATAACTCTTATAAATTCAACCCTAACTTCCCCTTAAGCTCCTTGGAAAATCAATAACACCAAATAACCCAAATCTAAGCCTTCTCCTCATAAACCTCAGCTGCCCTTATATATCGTCCTCTTTCAAAATCCATGGCCCCTCAAATCACTCCTAATAGATTCTCCTAACTGTCCTCCCAATAATAATAAGAATAGTAATAATAACCACAATCAAACTCCACTTAAAATACCACCATACTAATTATGCCATTTGGCAAAGAGCCATGTAATGATAGATTTACAGGGCTCATCTCCCTGTGGTGGGCTACGTGGCCAACCGTTAAGAAAAATTGTAAAGATCTCTTAAACCTCCTCCAATACCTTATTTCCATCCATTACCCCTTCTGAACCCAAATTCTCAAAAAATCAGACAAACCCAAAATCCTTGCACCCCTATTATAACTCTTGGAAAGCATTGGAAACATGCCTTCCAATGTCAAATAAACTCCAAACCACTTCCACTATTTCCTTCATCCACTTCTTTCAAATAAAATTAATTCCCTGATTTCTATTCAGCAAAACTCCAATCTACCCATTTGAATATTTTAGAGCAAGGAAACTAAAGAGGATCAATTTTCTTGCACGAAAAGTGTGACCATAATTTTCTTATTGGACAAATTTGACAAGTTTTGTTTTTCTTGTTCCTTTTCAATTTTTTTTTATCGATTGACTTACCTTTATCAAGAAAATATAAACATTTTCTTTTCTAATAAACTTGTGTTCGTCATTCACCGGTTATCTGATTAGCTACCGGTTTTTCATGGCTGAATAGATTATAAAAATTATCTTCTCATTCGTAAAAATGAAGTGGTCAATTGGGATCACTTTCAATTTTCTATTTTTATTTTATTTTCTTTATTTTTTATCTAAAAAAAGTATGTTCGGTTAAGACAGAAGCGTTTTCAAAAACTTCAAAACAAATTTTTTATTTCAAGTGTTTTCAAGGACTTATTAATTTATTTTTTTAAAAAAATAAAAATATGTAAAAATACATTAAACAAATGTCTTTAAAAACAAAGAAAAAATAAAAGTGAACCCAAACAAGCCCCAAGTGATTATCTTAGCTTAGCTTAAGTTGAATACTAACACTTTTTAATTTGCATCTTAGTATTTGTATGTTTCACTTCAATTATAAACGTACGTTTACTTTTCTTTTCTTTATTTTTTATATTATACTTCATTGTTGCATTTCTATTTGTTAATTTATTTTCTATATCACTAACTTAATCCTATAGGTTAGTATTTAGCTCAGTGGCTAGAGTTAAGTCTAAGAATTTATATTTACAAGCATTAACACTTAGGGCCTGTTTGGGGCAGTTTATAAGTGCGGCGGCGTTTTCAAGGAAAGAATTTATATTTACAAGCATTAACACTTAGGGCCCGTTTGGGGCAGCTTATAAGTGCGGCGGCGTTCTTGAAAACGCCGCCTAGCCGTTTGTTTTGCGCGGTTTTGAAAATATTATTTGTCGCGTTTATGGTTTTTTGCACTAAATGCAAGCCGCGGTCAACCTGCGTTTCAGGATAAGCTACTTGTCCTGAAACGCACAAGCTGCCCCAAACAGACCCTTAATATTTAATCATATAAAAAATGTGACTATTACCTACTTTTTAATAGAGAAATATAACTTTTTTATGCATAGGTTTATGACACTATAATGTTATAAATGTGAATATAAAAGCTTAGGTGATAAATGTGTAAATATGAAAGATTTCTTTGGTACGCATGTGAATGTCTCTTGTGCTTTATATAGTTCTGCTTGGCTTTTTTTCTTTGCTAATTATCGAAAACCACTAGTTCTGCCACTCCTTGGCTCTTTTGCCATTGTCTTTTTCAACTTACTAGCAGGAAAATTGAAGTATCTTCATAAAATTTGTGTTAGGATGGTAAAAACAAAATATTAAAAATTATAAGTTATTTAAATTATTATTAAAACAAAACAAAGGGATAATAATTACATGATTTTTTTTATTATTTAATTTCTTCAGTCTTTGAAATTTTATCTTAAAATTTAGAACAGTTACCATCCTGATTCCTGATATGATTTTATTATTTACCGTGCATTTGTGTATCATCAAATGAATAATAAGGGTCGACATAATTCATAAATAAATATAAAATATTTTTAAAGAAGGTTTGAAAACATGTTTCTCTATGGACTCACATAAAGAGAAAAAAATTCTGTCCAGATGTCCGCACGTCCGGACGGCCAATCATCGACCGCCACGTCGCCCAAACGTGTGGTATCCAGACGGCGATCAACAAAAGTTTGAACTTTTAATGCATTAGGCATTTTAACAATAAAAAATAAATAAATGAACAATCTTTACCCTACCACTAGATCTACAGCAAAAGATAAACTGCAGCTGCTACAGTGTGCATGAAAATTAAGTAAACAGATAATTTTTTAGAATAAATATGTTGTGAATTAACTAGTAATAATGATAGGAATTACATGGGGAGCTTTTGCCCAATTTTCTTTTCTTTTAGTGGGGACAAAAGAGCAATTAATGGCTTCTGAATTGAATGGTTTGGGAGGCTAGGTGTTGTGTTCTTGGTCCAACCTTATTTTCATTTGAATTTTAATGGCTTTGTGACTGTAGATAAGGAGCTTTGGGACTTTGACAAATTATATAATGAAAGAGTGGAGCCAACATTAGCACAAATATTCAGCACATTTGTTGAAAATGAAATGAAGGTTCTCAATGATTCAGTTCGAATTCTAATCATGCCTGAAAGAATAAAATATATGAAAATGAGATGGGCCATACATTATTGATTTGGATCAGGCTTGGCCCAGCATGTGCACCCTCATAAGCTAGCCTCAATTACATATGAATGAATGAGGGGTCTATGATAAAGATGTAATAACAGAAATTAAATAATAATAATAATAAATTTACGCATCCCTTTATTCATAACATAATGGTCGCAACCCTCTTTCGATCGAATCGAAACATATCGACCGAGGAAGAGGAAAGGAAGTTACGTAGGAGAAGAAAGAAGGAAGAAGTTATGACTGTTGTGCAGCGTCAGTGCCCTAGCCAAGGAAGGATGAGAAATCGAAGAGAAGTAGGAGAAGGAAAATGTTCGAGCAGAATCAAAGATTTACCTAGACCGACCCGCGATTGAGGAGGAGACGTCAACGTTGTGTGCTCACGCAGAGGAATAGGAGCAAGAAGAAGAATACGGGTGTTGTTTGCGTCGAGCCGACCTAAGGAGAAGAGGTTGGCAAGTCGAGTTCTGTTTGTTGCTCGCGTGCTGGAAGAAGATGCAGGCCAACTAGGACCGAAGGCTGAAGGTAGGAGGAAGAATGTATCGTCCCCTCGTCCGTGTAGAAGAAGAAGACGACTTGATCTCCTCTGTGTCGAAACTAGACCGAGAAGAGGAAGAGGAGAGAACTCATGCGTAGGGCTAGGGCAGCAAACCAAATACTTGGAAGGTAAAAAAAAATGTTGAGTTTATTTTATGTTATATAAATTCCGTTTATTTAAATTTTCATATATATAACTAATTTAATGGAAACACTTATGAGTTATGAATTTAAACCAGATTTTCTACGTGGATGCATTTGATGCATGAGAGAAAGGAGTTGACTCTTGCGTGAAATTGTGCTTTATGAGCGAATGGTAAGAACCAAATCTTCTAGGTGGTAAATGTTTTATGATATAAATTTACTTATATTGAAATTGTTGGTTGACTTATTAATATTGATGACAGATTTAAATTAATCAGATATTAAAGTAGAAGGTTGAAGGTTTAATCAATTCAAGTTGTAAAAGAAAAAGGGGAATTTTGTGTAAAGAAGCTAATCAAACTTTTAAAGTAACAAATTGTAAAGAAACTTATGTGTCATTTTATCATTAGATACATTAAGTATTTTTTTAAGAATAGAATTCTTTATCAAATGATACCACAATCATTTAATATAGGTGGTTATCCAAAGAAGTGAAGTGAAAGGTTAAAGTATTCCAGAGGACTCTTAAGACAAAGGTGAGCATTTATTTTCTTATATGTATTAAATTTAAAGTTTCTTAAATATAGAACTTTAATGCTTTAGAAATTTATTGTATGATTGTATGCATGTTGTAGTTTAAGAATGAAAGGAAATGAACGGGAAAAAAGGAAATTAATGCTTAATGTCTTTAAAAGAATGTAATTTAAAAAAAAAAATGAAATGAAAGGTAAAGGTTTAAGTTAAACAGGATTACTCTCAAATAGTACTGGCAGAAGATGTAATGTACCCGCTCACGTTAAAAGAAATGATAAAGGTGCTCTTTCAGGTGCAATTTGGGGGTACCTTCGGGTACAATTTTGAGGCAGTTTTCAGATATATTTTTTAGGACGCCATCGGGCACATTGTTAAGGATACATTCGAATATGGCGTTAATCATGTATGACTTTTAAAATGTTAAAAACGGTAAATACTTAAAGTGAAACGAGAATGGATAAATTTAAAGTTTTAATAAAATTTAATGCATTTTCTTTGATCATTCATGCATAGCATGACATAAAATAAGAAATTTAATGCATATTAGATTATAATTACTCACTAAATTATATTTACAGTTGAAGTTTCAAGAGAAAGAAAGTTTTAGGTTGTTATGTTTGATAAGAGAGACTTTGTTTACCAGAGGATGACCACTATTGCTAGGTATATCGTTATGATTATAGTTTATCTTTATTGTTTCTTTCAGAAATTGATATAGTGTTTGATAGTGGCTTGAGATGTTGTATTTGGATGTTATTGTTTCTGAATGTTTATTTTTATTACACTTTGTAGATGAGTGATTCTTCTATGCATTGGAAGTTTTTAAAATATAGATAGTTAAATGTTAATATCGCCCGACCGTAGTTTCAGCCTTAATTAATTTTAAGCACAGGATCGAGTCATTACAGAATTAGAGAGTTATATTTTTCCAAGTAAGATGGGATTAAATATCTCATTAAGTTTTGAAAACGAGAAAACATATAACTTTAAAATCTACCTTAAATTGTAAGTGCAAAAAAAAACTCAAAATTTTAACATGGATCCCTGTAATAGTAGAAAAATGTGAGATCTGAAAGTTTTGTAAAAATTGATATATATGTATATGTATGTATATATATATATATATA
>NW_018164953.1:2925494-2929903 GCF_001263595.1 Phalaenopsis equestris | reverse complement strand
TATATATATATATATTGTAAAATAATTAAAATTTTTAAACAATAGTTTTTTTTAAAACCAATTTAAATTGAGATTCCTTTTATTATTTATGAATAGATTACACTCACAAATGCTCAACCATGATAAAGTTTCCAAATAAAATCCCTAGATATTTAGGAATCACAATCAATATATTTTAGGGCAAAATTAATGTAATAATTTGGAATACTCTCTCAATCATTTCTATATTGTGAAAATCAAAACACAAATTAATCATTTCATGATTATTTTGAAAATGAACAAAGCCCCCCTATATAATTTCCAATTTAATTCCTAAAATAACCATTTCAAAGGAAATTCTCTCTATATGGATGGCCAAAGATTGTGAAACTTTTAAATCAATAATAATGCAAGTGGCAAGCCGAATCATGAAAGCGCTCCTTGATCATCTAATGATCAACAAAAAACGATCACGCGCTAACCCAACAACTAAAATCAAATCCATTTGAGATAATAACAAGAACACGAGCATGAACTTTCAAAATGACTCTGCCTCACATTCAAAATCAACTTCGCCCGACAATTTTGGTTGAAGTAGAAAATTATCAAAAGTATTAAGGTCAAATTCTATAAGTTGATCGTGACTGTGCACCCTAGAACCAAATAAACTAACTCACGAGTTCATCAAACTCCTTTCATTACATATGCATAAGAAAATAAGCGGTTGTTAATGACAAGTGTACATCAATGTATTTTTGGTTGTCAATCCCGAGCAAGATTGCAAAGTCTATCATTAGGCTTTCCTCCATTTCAAAGGTTGTAAGTCCCATTTGTGGTAGTCTCCATCATCAAAACGATAGGACGCATGCCAAGGTTTCTTTTACTAATTAAGTTGTAATTATTGACCACTAGGCATCTTTGAAATTAGAGTAAAATAAACCTCAAATTTTAAGTTTGAGGATCAGATAATCGAAGCATAAAAAACTTAACCAACACCACCTTTCAAGCCTCTTCCTTAGTCTAAATTTCCTATTAGGTCAGAATTGACGTCCTTCAAACTTCTCTTACACAAAACATGTATCCCATTTTAATAGAATTCACAAACATTAAGAGATAAATTCAAGTCCACAACAACTTTGAATCTAGAGTAATATGCCCCAACCTTCCTAATAATAAAACCCATCCATTAAGACCAAAACAGACAACACAACATTCATGATCAAAGTATCATTTTTAAGTGAGACGGCCAATTCAGGTTCCCTATCCTAGGCTACTCATACATATGAGGATTTGAGATCATGAAATTTAATCATCTCAAAAATAAAAAAAAAAAGAGTCTAAGGACTGCCATTAATCTAAAAGTCTAACTTGAAAAAGGCTTAACAACAACGACAACCCATAACGCCCAAACCATATCCACCTATATGCTTTAAGTTATTCTCTCTTCAAAAAAACCTAACCAAACTTGACACATTAAAGCCTATGAACAACATAAACCATGCTTGATTCTTCTAAAGTAATTTCAGTACAAAATGATTGAGACCAATGTGCTATACTTTCATGGATCAATGGCTAGCCATACAAGTACACCATTAAGCCTTCTCTATTCAAAGTGATATTCAGACCCCAAATCGAGGGCATATATCACTCATCATACCACCAACCTAGTCTACTCATGATATTTGAAAATAGATAAAATGATCAAACTCCTTAAATAATATGGCTTCGTGACCTTCTTCAATATTAACTAGTTCCATCAATCGTCGACCCAAGATAATAAAAATAATGAGATTCTAAGTAAATTGACCATTCATTTTCTCACAAAAATCAATTAAAAGCCATCATAGTGTTGTCAAGTCCTTAATCAATATTGTTCTTGACATCACTGGAGAAGTAATTAATCATTAGGGATTTCAACCATAAGAAGCCTTAAAACCCATTATCTATTAAAAAAGCCCCAATCGGTCTCCTCAAACTGGTTAGAGAAAATCACTAACGACAAATACCAAAATCTATCTTTAAAACTTGTTGTTGCTCTGCATCCATTCCAAAAGCTCCCCAACCCCCAAGCATGCCTACACAAAATACAAAAATAAAAAAAAAAACAAAAAAAAATGAGAGCCGAAGAGAATGACTAAGTCCATGAGTGTCTTCAAAGCCCGTAGATTTCTAATGACCACAATGGAAAAGATTTCTCCCTCCATCTTTGAATATCACTATTTCGCAATCAACTCATATTGATTTCACCCAACTTAAATTAACTTGCTAAAACGAGCCCCCCACCCCAAGTCAGTTTAGTGACTTATTTTTCATTTATCTCAATGTATGAATCTAAGACTTCGTCTACAAAAGTATAACATTTTTTTCTCACGTTATTGTACAAATATTGATGGCCAATAAACTTATTGTTATTGACCTAATGAGGGGCCAAGCAATGATATTGCCTTATTCTACAGTAGTAACAAAACTGGCTAGGTCTTGGATCCAATTCAAAAATAATAAGACTCATATGAAAACAATGGACAACTTAATGCCATCAAACAAAAGACCATATGAATGCCAAAGAGAAAAGGACTTAAAGTTGAATGAAGCCTATATAGATAAGCCCCACACCAAACACAAATGGATGCCCCTCAACTCGGTCAAATAAAAAAGCCAAAAGTTATAGCTAACAAGCATAACCATCAATCTTCTCTTGCCTCTCCATCTCTAGAAAGCCCCTGACACTGAAAAAAAATGAAGATAGTTCAACCCAATTTTCTCTACACTACCACCTAACTATACGCCTACTTATCCGCTCATTTGCTATAGGGAGGCACGATGTTGACAACTCCGAAAGGCCAAATTGAATGAAAAAGGTGAAGGAAAACTGACAATAATCCTGAAGTCACATCTTCATATATGCTGAGGATGAAGAATATGCTCAGGCCTAGCTTAAAAGGCACCAACTACCAGGTGTAAGCAACTAGCCGTGGAGAGGGAGAACAACAATAAAGATATGCCCGACAACCTAGCCTCCAAAGTCAATAAAGTCCTACAGATTGTAAGGAATCTCTGCATGCATTGAGGAAATTAATAAGCAAACGGTTAGGATGGCACAGAGTGGTTCAACCATTTCATCCCCTGCAGCAATTCGGTTTGGACACCTGTCCCTTGGTTATAACAAATTCTGACATTCTGTTGTAAGGCAATCATTTCAGTTCTGTACATATATACAATTCCCTGTAACTATTCAGGGCAAGAAAGAAAGGGAAATTCAAGTGCCAGGTCTCTCTCTGTTATTTCCGTTACTGTTGTGCTTGCACGTAGAAATCCCAGGTTCGGCTAAGGGTTCTACAGCTGAAGACTGAGAAGGTTTCAATCAAGTTCAGAAATGAGATAAAATGAGATTGGAGATCAGGGCAAGTAGCCTTCAAATGCTTCAAGGTTAATCCACAACAAACTCATACAGACGAAAAAAAAAGATTCATTGAGCCTTTGCCCACCTTAATGAGAGAATCGGACATAATCCCCAAAATAACATCAACAATATGTCCAAATAGATCACCCAATGATCACAAGAAAAGAGAATTTAAGATGCCGGCTCCCAATAACATAGGAGTGAGGATCCAGAAGAAAACATCCCAAGAACTACGACCAAGCTCCAGACAAGCGGCATATCTGAAAAAGCACAAGCTGCCCCAAATGCACCCTAAGTGTCAAAATACAAGTTCCAGCGCTGTCCTTTTTGATGTTTGATGGGCTCCCTGCCATTCTATCTGGATAAGTGTCAAAAGCTACTATTCCTTAAACGCCAAAGAAGGATAATAAGGCTATAAAGACCAAACCAAAAAGAAAGAAAGGCGGCTGAAGCTACCAAATTTATTGAAAACAATGAAGAGACGTCCATCTTCTAGACCATAACGCTGTAGTCCTCCCTTTAAGGAAGTAAAATCAGATAAGGATCTATGGTGTTTCAAATTAATACAGCTATGCCTAACGACTATAAAGACAATTTGAACAACCCAAAATTTAAAGGAGAAGATAAGTGCACCCTCAACTCTCAAGCTGCCATGTCACATTGAGAGTGAAACTACCAACTCTAACAAAATTCCTTAGGCATCCCAAAAATCTCAAAAATCACAGTCGATGCCAATCCTAATGATCTGCTGAAGGAAATAAAAGTGAGTACACTATTAATTTGGGGTGGTCTCCTATAAGCTCAGAGATCAAGCAAGTCGAACAAATACAATTTCAATGTGAGAAAGCTCTTCCAACATGGACGAGCAAGCCAACAACCAAGAATCGAAGTAAATACATCATGATGAGACAAAGCCTCTTCTTCTCCACAAAATAACTACAATAAAAAAAGCTATCCTTCTGTAACTGGACTACAATATCTTCTTCCACTTGTGGTAGCTACCAACCTCTTCTATATATATATATATATA
>NW_018164953.1:2893522-2925461 GCF_001263595.1 Phalaenopsis equestris | reverse complement strand
TAAATATATGTGTGTGTGTGTGTGTGTGTGTGTGTGTGTACAGAGAGAGAGAGAGAGAGAGAGAGAGAGAGATGAAGAGAGCATCCTCTTTGAATGTCGTAAGTCCCCTTGAGTCTCGGGTACGAATCCCCCCGTGTGTAGGTTGTGATACTCGAATTATTTGCACACCAGGTTGGCCCCCAGACTTAGCGAGGACTAGCACAAAGGGATTGATCGGCAGTTCTGTCTGTCGATCAATCTTTAAAACAAATAATAATGAAAAAAATATATAGAGAGAGAGATGATGAACCCATAACTTTACATAAGTTAGGAAGACTTTGGTCAGGTTTTCCTTAAACTACAGGTTTAACAAGCCTACTTCACTTAATAATTAAATGAAGCACTTACATGAAGAATGGCTATGTACAACTTTAATTCTAGTAATGTACTCCTAAAAATAATAGAACACGAGTGTTTACTTTGTCACAACAAAATACAACAATGTTCAATGATTTTAATTAATTCCAATGCCTTAGTCAACCTAATGAATGTCAAGGCACCAAAGTGATATGCTTTAAGGCTTAAGCACTTGGAGGCTAAGCTCAAAAAAGTATATGAGAAAGCCAACCAATATAATGAAAATACAAGTTCCATATTGATGATTCAAACATTTATATAAACATTTCATTTCAATCCCAAATAGAATACTGATGTTTGGACAAGTTTGATATGGTCCCGTCAATAGTATACCAATACATGAAGTATGCACACGATAGTGTGCACTTTTTATACATAAAGTAAATGTCTATGAATGCATAAAGCACTACCTTCCTTCATAGAAAGGAGCTCCTTTAACTAGCAAAAACACTCCAACATCAAACTCCTTATTAAGGGGTTGTTTGGTCAACTGCAGCAGCAGGGTACAACATTCTGCTTCATCGCATTTAAATTTTTTTAGTGTTTGTTATGAAGCAAAAGAAATAAAAATAAATAAACAAATAAGAGATTTCAAATACCACAAAGCACAAATTTTTCACTGCGTTTGAAAATTGCTTAAAATAGGCAATTGCCCAAATCGTGCATTGTGCATGCTCTACTAGCCGCCAGCAAACACCAACCGCTATTGCTCATTTCCTCCCTTAGCTGCATTGCAATGCTTTCGAAATGCATCATAACAAAAACAATAAAAAATATATATTAAATGATATTGATTTGCATCCATCAAAAAAATTCCTACATATATAAAATTCATGCATTTTAGTTACTACGCATTTCGGCATTTAATTTAGAAGAAAAAAGGATGGATGAATGAGGCCAAGGAATGGGCAGAAAAAACCATGCTTCAAATGATTCCTCAAAGAGCATTTATTAGATTTAAATTAGATAAGGAAGAAAGTATGTGAAACTTCTATCAATGACCAATTGTGAACGGTGAAATGCAGGGAAAGTATATGGTGTAAACTTGTGATCAGGCTAAGCTTGAGTTAATCTGTTGTGAGATGGTAGCAAGGAAATCACAAGTATGATAAATAAAAATTATTTATAATGATTTGATAAGAAGACATAAATTAAGTAAACCATAATAATTGCAAGGACTCTCAGAGAATTAAGAGAGAATGAGGAGGGAATGAATGGCATTTTGAAAACACAAGAATTGATAGAAGTTATTACTATGAGCCTGCATTGATATTATCTGCATTGTAATCACTAATATTAAAATAACTAACATGTTCAACTAAATAAAATTGAACTCTCACATCTAAAGTCCATTCCCTAAAGATCAAACAAACCATCATATGGATGGGCTTCCTGATAAAGAGGGTGAAAAGAATTAAAGAAATGTCTTCAAATGTGCTGATGACTTCAGTAGAAAGATGATAAGTGAGGATTCTAGAATAATAGAGATCAATTACCACAAAAATATGTGGGGAGGTGTGGAGAGTGTTAAGGCAGCAGCGGTTCGTCCTATGGCAATAAATCCTGACATTGGAAATATTCTAAACCCTTAAATCTTACGACCCGGCCCGAGGCTTGGAATTAACTAAGGCGGGGACAAACAGTCAGACATTAGAAATTAATTTTTTTTCTATTTCACTTTCTATAGCTAACATTTTAACCATGAAAGAGCCATTATATAATAAAAAGCTAAAATAATACAATTAAATTTACCATGTATTTGGTTGATCGCGTCTTCTATAAGCATTTTTTGTTCTATCTCTCATCTCTTAATCAATTAATTAAATATGAAATGTTAATTTACAATAACAATAAACTAAAAATATCAATGAGTAATGAAAATTAAATAATATGCATGCCCGTTAAAATTTTAATAAATCAATATAAAAGCATTTGATAATTTATGAATATGATTTATCTCGATATTTCATAACGTGCAATGTATTTTACTGTATCAATAACATGTCAATATCAGTTTATATTTGAATAATCGTCATAGAAGCACCGTCTAAAACTTATACCATTTAAGGAACTTCAATATCAAAATCTTTTTCCATTTACATACACAAGAACCTTAGCGTTCTCTCGCTATTACCATAAAAGGGTGAGTTTCATCATAGTCAAGCAAGCACATGTAATCAATCTATACAGTTCATATCATTCATATATTTATTTTATTTAATTCAATATATTTTATATACATTTACATAATGCATAATAGTAGCATTATTAAAATGCAAATGTATCACAATGATATGAACATCTAAAAGAGCATTTAAATCACAGTAAAATAGTGCAATAAAGTTTCAATAAAAAATTAATGAATATTGTATAAAAGAAACAAAAGCTACTATAACTTAAAAAGTAAGAATACTCATCTTAATGTCGATTTGTTTGTTCTTCGATTTGTCTTGATCTCAACTTTTCTAAAATTGAAGCCTATAATAAATATGGGTGTTCATATACTTAAAATTAATATATTTATTATTTAATTAACTATTAACTTTACATTATTTAAGTATTAAATTTTCATCGTTTTACTTTATGTAATCCTAATTATTTTGCTATTGAATAAACAATATATATAAATATATATATATAATTTTTTATTAAATTAATTAATTAAAATTATTAAAACTCATCTTTACCTTTCTCAATCAAAATCCCTAACACGCAGGCGGGATCCTCTTCTGTACTGGAACCCACAGAACCCACAAGCAGCCCTCCCCCCAACCTCCTCTCCTTAGTTTGGCTCGATTTATCCCACGATAAGTCATTCCTTCCTTCTTCTACTTCACACCAGAGTCGTGAGCTGCTCTTTGCTTCTTTCTTCGATTAGTTAGGGAACAGACTCTCCTCCTTCCAGACCGGAGTCACAAGTCTCGCTCAACACTTCTATCTTTTGTTTTCTTCACAAGATTCACCTTGAACTCTTGACACGGAACGACGCAGCACCTAAGCACGGGTTGTTCCTTCCTTCGGCTAGGGTGGGTCTTCTCCCACTTGAAAACCATTAAATTTGCTTTGTCCCCTTGCCTAGACTACGACGTCTCGTTATTCGGCTTGGTTCCTTACAGGCAAGTCTTCCTCTCCCCTCCTTTTCTTCTTCTGTCGCTACTTCTCCTTCTCTCGCTCTCCATCGCTTCCTCTCAATTTATGGTTCACTCTTCATTTCATTCTCTATGGTTCGAATGAAAAGTTCCATACCTAAAAAGAACCCAATCAAGATGACGATTGGTTCGAATTGACACAGATGAAATTAAAAAAAAAAAAAAAATCATTTTCTTTCCTTTCTTTTTATTTTATTTTATTTTGTTTTTATATTGAATTTGCATTTATTGTTTCTCATACATCGTATTACTAAGTTTCAATATGCTAAGGGCCAAAGAAGCACACTTGACATATTTATGAGAGAAATGCATTGTATCCAATGGCTAACTGAGAAAAAATAATTGATTTCCAATTAAAAAAAAACCAAGAATATTGGGAAAAGGCAAAAGGACGATTGACAGAGAGCAAAAGATTGAGCTTGAGCTAAGGAAAAAGATGAAACCAAATGAGTAGTGCTTAAAAGATCCGTTGTGAAAAACTTCGTTTAGGTGATAATGAAGTGCCATTATATATATTAATGTGAAGCACATCAGTATGGTCGCTTGAGTGTATCCACACAAGGAATATTTGAGGCTGAAATGTCCTATGAGGATTAATGAGTGACCTTATCAAAACAATATAAACCACTGGAGTGCTATGACTTCCTGCTACATGCAATAAAAGTACGCACTAAATTTGCAAGTAATGAAACTCTAAGCAAATCATAGTGGATACCATAGACAACCCATGATCAATACTTCGAGATTCGTAGGAGCAGCAATTAATGTTGCAGGGTAGAGTATTATGATAGGACATGATAGAGGTTACAATTTGCTAAGGACTGAAAGAAACTCCCAAGCTTGCTCCTAGAGACTTCCTGGGTAGGCAAACCTTAATTAGTTTGCCAAGTAGTTGGTTCACATGCGTGTTGTGGATGACAACGATGGCCAGCATGAATTTCAAGAATTACACTTTTCTCCCATTTCAATATTATGTATAAAGGCAATTAAGTTTTGAAATCTTCAAATCTTGTTGCCGGTCAACTTTCATATAAAGCATGTGCTTCTGTAAATCCAATTACAGATCTTTTTGATACCATCTCCCCCAAATCAAAGTGTAGGTTGGTTTGTGCTTATATACTTGCTCAATTTATTTAGTTCCCATAATCCAAACAACAAGGAAGAAAAAGAGAAAGGGAAGAATTAAGCTTGAGATCAATGCAAAATAGAAAAAAACAATTGAAAGAGTAGCAGGGCAGAGACTCCCACCGTTGCAAATAATATAGAGAAGAATATCGAGAAGCCAAGATGAGTTATCATTCAGTAGATTCCTCCTGCCGACAATGTTGCTAAGCCGCATAAGGTGACAACTAACAATAAAGATGACTAAACTAGGGAGCGCTCCACCCATGTACATACAATGAAGGATTCTCCCCAGGATATTGCTTAGAAAATTCTAAATAAATAAATACCTCCATTACCAAGTTTTGGAGGCCAAACGAGTTCCCCAACTTAGGCAAATGAGTTATACATGCATAATCAAATAGCATCTATTTGTTATCCACCATATTAAAACATTACCCTTCTTTTCCTCTCATAAATTGAAAGTGATCTAAAAAGATATGAAGATAGACTCTCAAACATAATAAAATTGTCAAAAGATTTTGTACGTAGAAATAAGCATCAGCTTGGTCCACAAATCACAGAGGTCACTCAAATTGAGGAGGATTAAGAGTTACTTTCCAAGATAAGAAATGACAAGAACTATAAAAAGTGGGTTAAGATAGAACGAAGAAGCTGCTATTGACAACAATGAAAATAAAATCTCAGCAGCCATAGTAACATCTCCATGGTTAGAGTAACCATGCAAAAGTCTAACCATCCAAGCATCGATTAGCACAAAAATAAATATCACCAAAGAAAACTTACAGCATAGAACAAGCTGAGCCTCCCAATCCGTAGCACCCTCAATCGCCCTTCGCGTGTAGGCGATGTTCTTCGTCTTATCCGGTATCACGGACAACTGTCACAGAGCTATATTATTAAACCGTAATCCAGATAGAAGCAAGTAAAAATTGAAACAAATGAGAAGTTTTCTCCGGTTACCTTGTAGACAAGAGTTGCAGGCTGGATGACTGCCAGAAACCTTTCTTCATCCAGCTTGTAAGCTGAAGCCCGTGCGGAAATTGCATCAGAGATGAGCGGGGAACTGATCCAATGCCGGCAGCGTTGCTGAGATATTGCTCGCATTGTTAGGGTTTTGCTGATGAAAATCTGACGAGTCTCATGAAGATCTGTCTCTCTCCCACTCCCACACAGAGAAGTCACGTAAAAATTAATTAGAAGTGATGAGTCTCGTGACCATCTCTCTCTCTCTCTCAAGGGATAATTGCATTAACACTAGAGGTGTAAACGAATCGAACACGAACGAACAGAGTTTGTGTTCGTGTTCAGTTCGAATAGAGCTTGTGTTTGTGTTCGGTTCGTTTGAAATTTAGTTTGTTTTAAATAAGCTCGTAATTGAATATATTTCGGGCTCAAAAAGTGTGTTCGTGTTCGGCTCAAGCCGAACACGAGTCAAACACGAGCTGTTCACGAGCAACATAACTTATATTATATAAATATATAATATATATATCAATATATTACTATTATAATAAATTAATATATTATTATTATTATTATTTTATTATATATTATAATTTATAAAATTTAATTTTTAAAATGTCATAAATTTTTTATATATAATTATTTTAATTTATATATAATTATAATTATTTTAATTTTTTATATATAATTATTTTTTACTGTTCGTGTTTGGTTCATTTAACCAACCGAACGAAAAAAATTCGTTCATGTTCGTCTTATCTACTTATTGAACTAATCGAACACAAACTTATAGATGAACCAAACACGAACTGTTCGCGAACAACGAGCTTTTTTGACAGCCCTAATTTAAGACTGTCTGAATTATTGATATTTATAAACTCGCCACCAAGATGATTTTTTCGCGCTATCGCCCGATTTATTTACGAGTGTCACGATCAAACTATTGAGAATTTGGTGATACATTTACCATAAAATTTTGATATTTGGGTGAGTATTTGAAAATTGGATGAAAAAGAATGATTGATTTTTAATTATGAGATTTCGGACGGTATATGTGTGTAAAAGTTATGCATGCCAAATATATTTGACTAAAACTAAATAAACCAATAGATTAAATTGTAATTCTAAGGAAAAATTATTCCATACGGATCAGACACCGCACGGAGCTACGGTCCGGATGTATTTCGGTGGGCCCCACCTAAAATTTTTTCTTTTTTAAACGGAAATAATCCTGACCGTAGGACACCGCATGCAGAGATGCATGCGGTGTCCGTAAACAATAATTTCTCAATTCTAAGAGGAATATTAGTATTGATAAATATGTACATAAGAGAAAGACCCATATTATACGGATGGCAATTGCCCATTTGATTTCGAGATTTTAATAAATATTGGTGAGCAATTAAATCATTGCCCATCCCACCAAAAAAATCATTTTGCCCACATCCCACAAATAGAAGGACATATTATGTGCTTATTGGTGATATTTTGTGGTGAATACCATCAAGTCAACTCGTATCTTATCTGCATGTAATATTTTTTTCGCAAATTGGGCGTGACATGAAGTATGTAAAGCGAGCTTATTTAAATTCTTGAAACTTAACAGCTCGAAAGATTATATGTAAAATTTTAAATTATTTCCTAAAATTTTACTAATCTTCAAAGCCGTATTTATCAATCAGTTCACATGTGGTTTTCTATTTTTGGAACAGTAATAATCTATTCTTTTTCCACGAGTGTTTGGGGTAGTTGTAGCTTATTGAATAATCTGCTGATAAGCTGATTAAAAATAATATGTCGATAAGCTAGGTGTGGTGGCTGCTACAAATTTTTATTCTTTTGGAAAAGTTAGACCGCAGCCAGAAAGCTGCCACCGCACCTAGACAGGTGTGTTGTGAAAACGCTGTTTTCAGCGTTTTGAAAACGCAGAAACTGTCAAAATGCAGTTTACCCAAATATGTCAGGTGTGTTTTCAAAACTTCACCGCACCAAATAAGCTGCCCCAGACGGATTAAGTTCAAGAAGCAATGGCTTTTTATATAAATTCCCGATTTATGGGACATTTATATACAAAGTAACAAATTCCTTTGTATTTGCATATGGAATATCTAAACCCTATTTTATTCACATTTATATCACCCAAATCATTTACATCGCACCAAAATACCCATCAGAATTTTCATAACTACATGTTGACATCTTTGGTAGGGATTTTTTTATTGTTTATTGTTATTTGAGTTAAGATGGCCATGGATCTTAAAAGATTCATATCTAAATGATCGACTACAACATTTGAAGAATAGTGTACTATCTCAAAAGTTGGAGACATCACTTTAGAATGGATTCAGTCATTTGAATAGGAGAAATCTTTGGGGGCTACAGAACCAAGATTCTTCCCTTACCTTACCGGTGTAAGATAAGGATTATTTTGATATTGTGGTCTCATTCCTACAAGGGCAAGCTCTCGTAGTTAAGTACATCTTTAGAACCGTAATCTCGAAAGAAAACCTCTCCATTAATATGATGAGTTAAATTACCAAAAATCAGGCTATCATAATTGGAGAGTCCAAATTGGATGAATTAAGCTTCAAGAGAAGGAACTTACAATCCGTTGACGACATGTCATGGACAAAGGCCCGAGATATAGTGATTTGACCGCCCAATGGAGGGAATCTATATCCAAAGTGATGTTTGAATAGTGTTTGGAAAGGGGGTAATAATGAGTTCAAATTGAGTTTTATTTGAACTGAATTTGAGTTGAATTTGAACTAGATTTGAATTGAGTTTTGAAGTGATTTTCAGGTCAAATGATGATTGAAAAATACTTGATTTGACTAACAGAGGTGATTGAAAACCCTGAGCTAAGGATAGAGTCAAGTAGGAAAGGATTTCTATATGGAAAATGAAACCCTGGACACTATAAGGAATTATATAGGTTGACTAACATAAACTTTTGTAATACATCCCCGGTCAAAATGCTCATGTCATTTCGTCATCCTGAGAGCACTGGTATCAGTCGACTATGACCAGTCGCATAACCAGAAATCCTCCTTAAATGTCAGAGCATGCGGGGTTGTTGTTTTAAATGTTCTAGTCCTTAGCACTAACTAGGCACCTGAACTAACCTAGGCTTCTATACTTAGACTAACCTGGGTTAAGTGTGCAGTCCTTAGTTTGGTGTCAACGTTAGCTAACCTAAAGTTCATGTCGGATCTACCTAGGTTCAGTTCTCAATTTTTATCTTGGTGTGTTTTTGATATTTTTTGAAGTTCCATATTTGCATTAATAACTTGTTTGATTACTAGATTTGTCATTCATGCTTGAGAAAACAAGGTTTTCTATGTTTTGAATTTTGTTTTATATTTCAATCTTTGATCCTTGCGGAAAGAACAAGAGAGTTCTCAGTCTTATTTTTTTATGTATTATTTTTTGTTGTTTTTTTTAACACAACATATAAGTTTTTTAACGTGAAATAACATATGACTTCTTTAACATGAAATAACACATGAGTTTTTGAACAATATATAACTCATGCATATGAAACAACATATGAAATATGGAATGACATGTGAATTAACACACGCAAAGTAAAACGACCTTGTATAAGACTTCAGCTATGGTTGAGTTCAAGTGAGCTATCTTTTCAGATTTGGTTAGTAAGGGATTGAGCTAAGGTTTGACATAAGTTAGTTATTTTGAGCATAGGATGAACCTAAGCTAGCTTGCACTAAACTAGGTTTGTTTTGAGTTGACTCAGATTAAGGTGGGTTGACCCGGCTTAAGCTGGGTTTAATTTTAGTTTAATCTGGGTTAAGCGGGGTTGATCTAGGTTGGGTTAAATTTGGTTTAGGTTGACCCATTTTGGGTTATATTTGGCTTAGGTTTGACCAAAGTTAAGATGAGTTAACCCTAGTTGGGTTAGATTTAGTTTAGGTTTGACCCCAGTTAAGATGGGCTGACCTGGGTTGGTTAGTTGGGTTTGATCTGAGTTAAGTTAGGTTGACCCGGGTTGGTTAGATTTGATTTAGGTTTGACCCCGGTTAAGATGGGTTGACCCAGGCTGGTTTGAATTTGGTTTAGATTTGACATAGGTTAAGTTTGGTTGATCAGACATAAGTTACATTTGGCTTAGGTTTGACTTGGGTTGGGTTAAATCTGGATTTGGTATCTGGGTTAATTTGAGTTGACCAAGGTTGGTTAGATGGTTAAATTGGGTTGACCCAAATTGGTTTAGGTTTGACCTGAGTTAAGCTAGGTTGACCCGATTTGAGTTAGATTTGGTTTAGGTTTAACCGAAGTTAAGTTGGGTTGACCTGGGTCGAGTTAAATTTGAATTAGGTTTGACCTGAGTTAAGTTGGGTTGACCTTGGTATGGTTAGATTTTATTTAGGTTTCACCAGCGTTAAGTTGGGTTGACTGGGGTTGGATTAGATTTGGTTTAAATTTGACTCAAGTTAAGCTTGGTTGATCTGAGTTAGGTTAGATTTAAGGTTTAGGTTAGGGTTTGGGTTAGACCTAGGTTGGGGGGTCGGATCTAGGATTTAGGATAGGGTTTGGATTAGAGATGGTTTGGGGCAGGTCCAGGGTTTAAGTTAGGGTTTGGGCTATATGTGTTAGGGTTAGGTTGGGTTTGGGTCGACCTGAGTCGAGCCCAAACCCAAGCATGTTCCAAGGCCTTTGAGTTAATTAAATAAGCCTAAAATCAACTTAAAACTTTTAAATTTAGATGCTTAAACTAAGAAAAGAAGAAAGGAGAACTTACCAAGAGGAGAGGAGGCTTGCTGATGACCTTTTTCGCACTTCTTCTTCCACTTTTAGTGAACAATGCCAAGTGAAGTCCTTTTTAGGGGAGTGTTGAAGACTACCTTTTATAGTAGGGAAGGCGGTGGAAGAGCCCTTTGGAGTTGTCTGATAAGGTGGTGAGCCGATGCTCACAATGAGTTTGAGGGTTAATGAGCCACAAATTGCTGCCAGTGAAACAGTGCGACAATTTATGGCCTGGTCCATAGATAAATGTCAGGGATTGCTTGTATATCAAGACAGTTTATCTAGGCGTACTCACATCCAGGACTGGTGTGATCATGCTAAGAAACCTGCGCCGAGGAACTTTGGGGCATGGTCACGCTCAGGCTTTGTGTGACCATGCCAAGCTAAAACAGAGGCAAGTTGCTTCTTAGCTAATTTTGCTCTGCCGAATAAAGGGGTGATGTCTGTCCAAGTCTTATGTGACAAAACATGAGGTCAACAGAATAACCCCCAATATGTGTGGTGTATTGTCCAAAGTACATCGTACATATAGGCGTTGACTGCAACGATCAATGAAGTTTGAAGGACATTTAGTTTGATTTGAATATGACAGAGATTTGGAGTTGGAGTTTTGTGAAGTATAGTGTTTGTGATACGTTTAGGATTTCACGTTTGCCTGGACACATTTGGGTGGAAAATCGATGTGAATTTATTTCTACCCAAAGAGGAGAATAGGTCGAATACATCAGGAAAAACAATGTTGCATATTATTTGTCCTGATAACAAATCAAAGAATAAAATTTGCCTATATAGGGAGGGAAAGCGTGATGAATAAAAACCAACCTAGAAGGTCGATGAAATGATAAGATCAGAAAGGATAGCGCTGAAGCATGCCATTCATTCTAATAACAAGTCAGAGGATAAGATTTGTCTAAAGTAGGAAGGAAAGCATGGGTACTAACATCAAACCTAGAAAATAGATGGAATGACTACATCAAAATGGACAGCGTTGGGGCATATAATTCATTTTGACAACTACTTAGAGAATAATATTTGGATTATATTAGGAAGGAAAGCGCAGAGACTATCATCCAACCTATAGGATAGATGGAATGACTAGATAAAAAAGGACAGGGCTGGAGCTTATCATTATTCTGATAACTAGCCAGATAATAGGATTTGAACATACTAGGAAGGAAAACATGAGTAACATCAAATCTAGAAGATAAACGAAATGACTAGATCAGAAAGGACGGCGCTGGAGCACGTCATTCTTAAGGACAAGGTATGTCTATAAATACAATTTAGTTTTCCTTAAGGACAAGGTATGTCTATAAATATAACTAGTTAGAGGATAAGCCCTACAAAAATATTTGTTCATCCTTAAGGACAAGGTATGTCTATAAATACAATTTAATTTTCATGGGCCTAGTTCCTCTATATATATATTTTTTAAAAAAATAATAATAATTACAAAATTTTAAGAATCACAATTCATGGTCCTTCCCTTACGTCATTTATCATAGAAGAGTTTAATAGATTTATTTAGAGATTTTTGCATGCATACCTCGAAATTCTTATTTATTTACATAATTATCTTCTTAATTTTATTTTTTATATTTATACCATCAAAAATTTGCATATTGACACGTCATCATAAAATTTTGATCATTTCATGAATCTTGAGGCATGTTCGAAGCAAACAAACCTATAGTCAAACTGATCGGCTCGACAAAATGAACCCAACAACACCAAAATTGATCCAATCAATATCAAATTAAGCCTGAATAAAACCGTTAAACTATTTTAAAATCTTTGAGTGGTTAATTTGAGAGTCATAAATTTTAAATTTGTCAATCTTATAGTCAAATCAAGCGTCTCATTGAGATTAATCCATCGAACCCAAGATCACTCAATTTTGATATCATTAAAGCACTTAAATATCTATAAAACACCATCCAATCAAGGAAATCATTATGGGTCACTTGATGGAGTAGTCTAGATTTCTACCTTATTTACAGAGAATGCCACTCCCAAAAACTTTTAATGAAAGGGGATCAAGAACTAGAGGAAGATCTAGACCTGGAGGAGAATGAGTGGAATCAAAATGTCGTTCGGGATTTAAAGTCTCAACGATCACTCTCATAGTTGTTGACCACCGTCGACTATCAGTCACCAAACACTGTTAACCACCGTAGGTCATCCCTTGCTCGTCGCCACAGGTGAACCTTGCAGAGTAACAATGTACACTGTGCAAATTAAAGTTGTACCTTGCAATGAAGTCTCTGGGCATTGTGAATTAATGACGTACGTTACGGAGTAACAAAGCAGTTCAGTGTCTTGAATACTGGCAATGAAGTATCCCGAAGAAGGTGTACAAAAATTCTTAAGATCACTCTCAGTAATAAAATTGCTCCCGACTATTATACAAGTAACCATCCTGCATTCATACATCGCACTTTGAGAGACTTCATAACTCTTTCTCGTCAGTGATACAAGGGTTTACACTTGTACTTACAAGCTTATAATGAATCATTCTGACTGAGTTAGACCAGTTATATTTTTCCTTATTGGGGTATCAACGTAAAAACTTATGGCACCTCTATCTATTATTTCTATTAAAATAATAAGATTTTATCATTTAAAAAATAATATTAAAATACAAAATTTTTTTATAGCTGATTAAATTATAAAATTTCAAAAATAAATTAAATTGATAAAAATATGATTTCACAAAATACCCCTGTTATTTCAGAATATTTCAATCCAACATTATCCACAACTTAAAAAGGGCAGTCACATACACACAACACCATTCTCATGTATGTATTATATTTTTAGATATAAAATATATATTTGAATGCATAAAATGATGACTAAAAGTGCACAAATAAAAATAATAAACTTTAGGTGTTGTATATGTAAATAGATAAGAAAATTATGCGGCTAACCACAGAATTTCTAAAAGACAATAATTTTTTTTTTTTTTTTTTTGAAAAATGAGGCATTTTAACCACAAAATTTCTAAAAGAAAATAATTTTTTTTTTTTTTTTTTGAAAAATGAGGCATTTACATGCACACCACCCAATTCTTATATATTTATAGGGTTGTAAACGAGCCGAGCTTGAGCGAGCTCAGACTTGGCTCGTGTTTGACTCGGTTGAAATTGTTCGTGTTTGAAATCGGCTCATGTTCAAAAATGGCTCGTGAACAGTGTGTTCGCATTCGGCTCGATTTAAATATTAAAATTAAAATGAAAAAATAGATGTAGAGTGCTGGATTCGAACCTGAACCAAATGTATGCAAAACAAGATGCATAACCACTTTACGAAGAGTTGTTCGTGTTCGACTCATTTATCAAGTTTTAAAAACTTGTTCGTTTTCGGCTCTTTTACTTAAGGAACGAGCCGAACACGAGTTATTTAACGAGTCGAATACGAGCTGTTCGCGAACAACGAGTTTTTTTGACAGCCCTATATATTTACACCTAAAATTTACTTTTTACATTTATACCTTTCAAATCTTTCATATCACTTATGACTATTTTAACTTTTAAAAATTAAAATATATCATTTTCATACATAGATAAGGTAACATATATGTCAAAAATTCAAGTTTAGATGTTAGATTTGTAAATACATAGATATTAAGTGGTGTTTATGTAAATCTTTCTTTTTATTTTCATTGTTATTTCCATCTCCGGTTTCAGCAATCCCGGTTTAGCGACAAAAGCGAGGAGATTCGGACCAAGCCATGTCGTAATCATGGGGCCCACCACTACCAAACCTCATCCAAACAGTGCGGCCGTTGGCTTAAATAAAACCTACAGAGCAAGCTACTAAAAATAAAATGTAAAATAAGTTAATAAATACGACACGACACTACGACAGTCAACATATTCTTCGTTATCCATTAACGAAATTCCCCCAATTATTAAAACTAAGGGATAATTACATATAGCCCACCCGAAACATTGATATTTATAAATTAACCTCCAATTAATTTTTTTGGACCGCCGAACTTATGTATTTGCGCATCACACCGTCAAATCATTGACAATGGGATGGGCCTTATTGCATGCTCGTAAATTTATGATGAAAGATTGATATATTAACATTTTAGTGTTGCGCACAGGCTTGACAGGCATAGAAAAAATAAATCAATAAGAAAGGACAGCCGAAGTGACAAAAACTTTGCGGTCTGGCCCAGTTGAAATGATTTTACAATATTAGTATAGTTTATAAAACTTTACTGACCAATGAATAGTCGGGGGTGATATTATGTAAGTGAGGCATGACCTTCACTAGGGAATTAGCAAAAATGTCAAGGCAACAACGATGACTCAACTGCTATGAAGGAAAAAAGACGACGACAAAGAACGAGTGCTAGAAAAGCTTCTGTCTGTGTCTTCGGTAGCGACGTCAAAACCATAGTGGTCGAGAAACGATGATAGTGGTCTGATGGTGTTGGCAACTCGACGATAATAGTTGAGTAGTGGTGGTTTGACAATGATGACGACTCGACGGTGGTGGCTGGATAATGATGGTATGGTATTCTTGGCGGGTAGATGACTGTAGCCGTGAAGCGGTGTTCTAATGATTGTGATTGGGCAGCACTGATTTAGCTGTGGTGGCAGTCGATAGACGGTGGCTAGAAGCGACATGATGATCTAGTCATCTTTTGGAAAAAGACGTGATATTTGATTTTAATCAGAAATGCTTAAATGTCTTCAATTTATTAAAGGAAAAAATAATCACTGCACCTATTATTGTTTCACCTCATTGAGAAAAATCATTTGAATTAATGTGTGATGCGAGTGATTATGCTATTGAGATTGTGTTAAGAAAAAAATATGATAAAATTTTTAAAGTTATATACTATGCTAGTAAAACTCTTAATGAAGCTCAAATTAAATATACTAATACTAAAAAAGAATTATTGAGAATAATATATGTTATTGTGCCTACTGACCAATCTACTATAAGATGTCTGATGCAGAAGAAGGATGCAAAACCAAGATTAATTAGATGGGTCCTTCTGATGCAGGAAATTGACTTTGAAGTAGTGGATAAGAAGAGATATGATTACCAAATTACTTATCATTTATCAAGGCTTGAACAAGAAAATTATAGTAATATTGAAGAGGAGATAAATGAAAATTTTCCTAATGAACAATTATACACTATTTTAGAGCGGTGTGTTTCGTAGTATGGTGATATAGTTAACAATATAGTTAGTGATATTTTACTCTACGGATTAACATTCGACCAAAAGAAGAAGTTCATTCATGATGCAAACTTTTACTTTTAGGAGGACCCTTACTTATATATGAAATATAAGGATCAAGTTATCCGAAGATGTGTACCATTTGAAGAAACCTAAGAAATTATTTTAAAATGTCATGAATCCGATTTTGGGGGACATTTTAGAGTGGATAAAACTGTATTTAAAAAATTATAATCTGAATTTTATTAGCCTACTTTATTTAGGGATGTTAATATTTATGTAAAAACATGTGATAGATGTCAGAAAGTAGACAATATTTCTAAAAGGAATGAAATGTCTCTAAATTTTACTTTAGAAGTTAAAATTTTTGATATATGGGGATTGAATTTTATTGGACCATTTGTACTATCTTTCAAAAACTTGTATATTTTAATTGATGTGGATTATATTTCTAAATGAATTGAAGTTGTTGCTTTATCACACTGTGATGCTCAATGCATTACAAAATTTTTAAAGAAAAATATTTTTACTAGATTTGGAATGCCAAGGGTGATTATTACAGATGAGGAAAATCATTTCAAGAATATAAGAATTAAAACATTAACTGAGAAATATGGAATTAAACATCGAATTGCCACAACATATCATCCTCAGACCAGTGGTCTAGCTGAAGTGTCTAATCGTGAAATTAAAAGAATATTAGACAAGTCTGTAGATCATAATTAAAAAGATTGGTCTGCTAGACTTGATATTGCATTATAGGCCTATAAGACTACTTGTACATTTCATATAGGAATGTCGCCATATAGACTCATATTTGGAAAGGTGATTCACTTGCTAGTTGAACTAGAGCATAAAGCTTATTATGCTGTAAATAAATTTAATTATGATTTGAAGAAGACTGGCAAGAAACGATTATTACAATTAAATGAGCTTGAGGAGATTAAAAATGAATCTTATGAAAATTTAAAATTTATAATGAAAAGATGAAAATTTGGCATGATCGGAAGGTTTTATGAAAAAATTTTGAGTATGGACAAGAAGTTTTACTATATAATACAAGATTGAAATTATTTCTCAGAAAATGTAAGTCCAGGTGGTCAGCGCCATTTATTGTAATAAAAATCCATCCTTTTGATGTTGTGGACATTAAAAATAAAAAAAAATTGAATGAATTTAAAAAGTAAATAAATACAGATTGAAACCTTACATAAGTGGAAACAAACATTTATATGATGAAGTCCTGATGTTGGGTCAACGAGAGTAAACATTGGATACGTCGGTCTGACGACGTTAAACCAGGCGCTTCATGGGAGAAAACTTGTTGTTATATATGTGGATTGATTTTTGTTGTTATGTTGACCGTATTTTGTAGTAATGAGATCTACTTGATTAGAGGAGGCTCTAAACACTAATTTAATGATCAAAATGAGGTTGGGACGTGCTAATTGGACCTACAATGAAGCAGTGCTTATTTGGGCACTAGCGCATAGGCGTCGAAACCTGGCGCCAATTTACGATAAGACTGGCACCTAAGCGATGAAATATGGTGCCTAGGCGCCACAGTTCAAAAAACTACCAATAAACCACCCCTTTGCAGTTTGATTCGATATTTCCCTTTAAAGCCGCCATAAACTTGTATGGTGATCACAAAGTTTCATTTTCTAGGAGTGTGAGCTTTTGGGAGGAGGAAGTGAGTGCAAGAAGCAATTTTCCTTCTTGTTGAGACTATGACATCAAGATCTATGGAAAGCAAGAACAATGGAGTACTTGATAGAAAGAAATTCATCAAGAAAGACACACAGGCTTACTACAATGGATTTCTGGCGATAAGCATTGAAGGTATTGTTGAAAAGATCAAGAAAATTGAAGAGGATATGACAAGTATTCAGACCAAAATTAGCAATATCTTCTATAAATTTGATCACTTGACTGGCAGATGAAGCTTCAATTGGATCATGCTGTAAATTTCTAGGAGGCGTTAATAAGGATGTATCAGAAGAACAATTGGATCGAAGAAAGGTCTGAAGAAGAATTTCCTCACTTTCCATTTTGTAACTTGTTTGTGTATCACGAGCTCATAAATGAGAATGTAGAGGAGAATAGTGTTAATGATTACTAGTAGTGGGTGTTATGTGTTGAAGATCTAATATTTCAATGTGTTTAATTTAGTGTCGACTTCTAATCATAGATGCTTGTGTGTCTGCATTTGTTTAATTAAGTTTATGTGAAATTGATATCATTTGGTTTGTATTGAACTGATGTTTATCTTATTATGTTAATATTAAGTTTATAAATTTGATATGTCGTGTTAGTGTGCTTGAATCGCTTGGATTGTCCATATTTGAGTAATCTAATACTTGTGTAAATAAAAGTTGGGATATAGTTGGAAGATGATTGATAATTACAATGATGTTGAATTGAGTAAATTAAGGGTTGAAGGTAGTAGGTTTGTTGTGCTTTTATTTAAAAAAAAAATCATAATTCACAAAATCTGGGCACTGACGCTTAGGCTCCAAAACATGGCACCTAAGCGCCAGTTACCCGAGATGTTGGGCGCCTAAGAGCCAAATCCAACGCATGGGCGCCGAACCGGCTGAACCTCCGGTTTTCCCTAAAAAATCGTGAAAAGGCCCGGTTCGACGTCATTTTTCTGCTCAAGCATCATCTTCTTCCCCTTATTCTTCGATGGTGCACCGTAGGGTTTCTCCTACCTTGCGAATCTTGTGGATTTAAGGCCTAAAAATTTCATATTTCTTTTTCTGCACGTAAGGTCTACACCTTACTTAAGAAAATTTCTTCTTTTACTATGGATTTCTTCCACATTATGAGATGCCGAAAATTTGAAAATTTGGAGAAGTAGTGAAAAAATTCTTGGTGGAAAGCTTGTTTGCTTGGAAAATGCTTGTAGGAGCCTTTAGAACTTATATTTAGAATTTATTTGGACTTCTATTAGATTTTGAAATGGCTCCTAAGTTGTTACTGCACTACTGTTTACTTTTTACTCCATATTATATATAGCATTGTCTGTGTGTTTAGAGTAGTTCTTTTTTTTATGCTATACCCGTTGATTTGAGATCTACCACTGCTACACACACATGTTTTTAATACTTGTACCTGCACAATTTTCATGTTTAGAAACCTGTGATAGAAAATAACTTTGTTAAATTTTTCTCTCTTCATACTTATTTTGTACTAAAATGTTTTGAACTGTTTAAAAACGTAAGTTTCGGGGAAAGAGAAAAATTTTAAAAAATTATAATTTATTTGTCCTCAATAGAATATACTTTAAAATTATTTTAAACATAACCTATGGTATATGGTGTAATCTTTAGAAAACTATATTTTTTATTCTATGAATGTTATAATAAACTTACGTAAAAGTTTTTATTGATAAAGGGTAGTTTTGGAGTTAAGATATTTGGTATTAAAGGATAGGAATATGCTTTTACTATTCATAGCAGAAAAAAAATTGTATTATTGAAACACTAAGGAACGATTTATACTTTAAAAAGATGTGATACTCTACGAAAAATCATTTTTATACTAATACACATTATCAAGTGAAGAAATGTGAGAAGTTTTCAACTTTAGGAGGAGGTTAGCGAGTTCAAAATCATTAAAGAAAGATCCAGATATAGTAATCCTCACTTAGAAAAGAAAAAAAAAAGAAAGAAGAAAGGTTTGAAAATGATCCTAAAAGAAAATAAAAAAAATCAAAAGAAAAGAAAATAGAAAAGAATAGAAAGTGAGGAGAAGCTTGAGGGGATGCCTAATTAAAGATTGACTTCACTTGAATCATCTTAAGGAAGAATCTTAATTACATTTCTAAACTTATTATCAATTTTAAATGTATTATTCAAATTTTTACTAGTAGAGTTCTCATATAATTCTGTGTTTTAATTCTTCTAAGATTTCTAAGTTTGATAAATTACAATTATTTTTGAAATGAATAGAAAATCAGAATTCCTAACTTGATTACTATATACTCTTGTACCTTACTTCTAACCTAAGTTGTTAAAATTTTTCCTAAAGTTTCACTATCACTTTTATGGGGCAAAACTAAAGGAATATCTAATGAAACCCACTTCCATAAGTTAACGCATTTGCTTTATATAATAAATGAGTTACTTGAGGACAAATAATGTTTAAAGTTAAGGGATATATATATATTATGCTCATTTTTAATGATATTGCATTTTATTGGAAGATATTTTGCATGTTTTCGGTTGCAGGAACAAGAGATGGAATTTTAGAGAAAAATGAGCGAAATCGGAGCAATGTAGCACAAAATGAACTAGCGCCAAGGCATCAAGCTTTGGCGCCTAGGCGTTAAGCAGTTATACTGGGTTTATAGAAGGTTGGAGCCTAGGTGCAAAAAATGGGTGCCTATGCATTAGAATCAATTTTGATGATTATGCAATAAATTTGGATGAATTTTGAAGGGACAGTTGAAGTGACTCTTGAGAATTTCTAGAGTTATCATATAAGGAGTCAAGAGAGGCCAGGAGAATGTGGAGTTGGAAAGGAGGAGAATTTGTGCCATGTGGTGTGTTTGTGTGTCTCTTGGAGTGAAATTGTAAGAAGGGTGGAGAAATCATCAAAGGAACTTTAGAAGATTTGCTTGGGGAGAAGTTTAAGATGAGTACTTTGTATTTTTGTTTGAGTTTTATTTATTGTGTGAACCTTAATTTTAATATAAATCATGTTTTGTTGTGTTATCCCCATGAGATCTGAGTAGCTTTCTTTATCTTTCTCCTTGCAATAAGAATTAATCTTATGTAGAATTAGAATTGTTTAAGAATTCTTTTACTCCATACTTGAAATGATTCATTACTTCGTACTTAGTTTACATATTCAATCTGACCAATTGGTATGTTAAAACTTGTTGTGAAGTCATAATGACTCGAGAGGGTTATGTATTCCTCAACTAGTAAGAATCACATTAATCTAATGGGTGATAAGGTAGCCCATTAGTTAGTGCAAATAAATAGGGAGATAAGTTTTGATGGGTGTAAATTGGTGATTCTAGGGTGACAGGCTTGAACATTAACCAATTTGATCTAGAGTTTGGAACTTAAGAACCGGTTAGTCCTAAAGACAGGGCACAATGGGTAATGTAGGGTGACAAACTACGGTCTACCCAACATAACCTTAGATCTAGAAAGAATCACATTAATCTAATGGGTGATAAGGTAGCCCATTAGTTAGTGCAAATAAATAGGGAGATAAGTTTTGATGGGTGTAAATTGGTGATTCTAGGGTGACAGGCTTGAACATTAACCAATTTGATCTAGAGTTTGGAACTTAAGAACCGGTTAGTCCTAAAGACAGGGCACAATGGGTAATGTAGGGTGACAAACTACGGTCTACCCAACATAACCTTAGATCTAGAAACTTAACTCTAGGTTAGCCAATATTCTTTATGCACTCGAAAGAGGGTAAAGAATAGGATTGCTTCTATTGAACTTCATTTAAACCTTTAAACATTTTATTCCTACACTGATTATGATCTCATTGCAAGGGAAAATACTTTTATATAATTTGAAAACCTTTCCATTTAACTAGTTTAAAAACACTTAGCATTTTCTTTAAGCTTGGAAATAGGATTTGTAGGAATTAGTTACTTCTTTTTACACATAAACTTGCAGCCTTATTTCCTATATTAAGCAAAGTTTTACTAAGTTTATAAAAGAGTTTTCACCTTCCCAGTGGGATCAATACTTGGGGCTTAAAAAGAAAGTTCTATATTACTTGAAACAATACGTGCAGCTGCGTAGTATTTCTAGTATGTAAAATCAAAATTTGGAAAGAAAACAAGAATTATTTGATATATAATATTTAATTAAGAATTGAATATTGCACTATCGCTGCTGCAACAAGTTTGTGGTGCCGTCTTTTGAGATTAAAATTGAAGTAATTACACACTAAGCACAAACTCATTGTGTCGGGGATCACAAACTTCAACCCCAGAGTGTTTTGCTCACATAGTATATTAATCACTACTTTTGAGTCTATTATAAGGCCAAGATTAAGCTTACCACAAATTCTCAAACTTTGTGATAGAGTAGCTCTTATCTCAGTTTTGAACTTTACAATAATAAGGCAAAGAAAAAGACACCAGTAAATACCAAAGTAGTTACATGTGAATAATCACTTGAGGCAAGTGCTTTCAAGAACTTCTGCAGCTTAAATGGTGCAGTTAATACTTGATTTAGCATAGTTGTTTAACTAATTGGATCTAAAGAGACTTCTTCTTAGCTATATGCGAGTCTTTTAAACAGGTCAAGTGTTGTTTAGAAGACTAGTACTCCTAATATGAGGCAAGTGCCCCATTGAGCACCCCATTTGCTTGTAACCAACTTGAAATATACATTTTATACTATTTTATAAGACAATAAATTCACGTTAAAAATGACTTTGATCACTTGAAAAAGAGTGAGCATTGCACTTCGATGATTTTAGCGGAATAGGATTCAATTAAAATATTTCAAGTAATAATTAAAAAAGCTCCTAGATACTTTATACAGGATCACAAAATAATAAGTTTTAGGGGCAATTATACATAGCACTAAAAACTTTGCTATCTATAAAGCTAGTACCCATTTTTATAATAAAATGAATTTATAACGGAGAGGATGAAATCACAAAGAAGGAACTATTTGAATTTTAGTCAAATTGAAGGTTGGAATTTAAAAAAAATGAAGGGATTTTTTGCACACAATTTATTATATTTTATTTTAAATTTTAATTTATAAGCATAAATTAATATAAGGTTGTTGAATTCAGATTTATCATGTGAGGCACGCCCAAGAATTATAGCGGTTTGAATCTGAGAGGAGAGGTAGAGGGAGAGACGAAAATGAAGGAAAAAAAAAGAGCACACAAACTTGCCACGTAGGGGTGAACTGAGGTATTCTCGGGCTTTATGACCCATTTTATATATTGAAAGAGGGGGTTACAAGAGAGAAGGGGAGAGAATTATCCCTACATAGTGTGGGTCTTAAAAGAACCATAAAACCTAAATGAGGTAAGAACCTAGATGCCAAAAAGCCCCTAATATATGCTATGGACCCTCTATTTATAGGAGATAGAGGGTCAAAAGTATAAAATCATATGTTTTCCCCTACTTTAATAGGGGTATGACAAAATATTATTGTCTTTTGGTGTGTATGTGCCTTTTCGTATTTATAACTGATCAACACTCCACAAAGCATAACTACCGAGATTCGTTGCTAGGGTGATTTGTGATGTACCCTTCATGAAGCTTATCACTACCGGGTAGGGAACCACCTCTAGAAATTTATCCTTATTCTTCTTAAAGATAAGCTTTTTTATGCTTGGCATTATGGGCCAAATTTATTGCTAGGACGTTGATTAGTTGTTTATAGAATCTTTGTCAATTTAATTTGTTTTATTTGTGCTCAACTTACATCTTACAGTTTATGAGGTCTCAGTTATTTGGTCGGATTGTCTCCTCGATTGGGCCTCTCCTTTCATCAGATCTTAGATGGATCTTGTCGTTGTCTTCGCTTGGGTAATCGATGAAACTCGCTACTGAGGTGATTTGTGTTTACCCTTCACGGAGCTTGTTACTGTCGTGCAGAGAACCACTTCCAGATCTTTATCCGACCCAAGCTTGGAGATCAATGTTTGTGATGTGAGAGTGTTGTGAGTTTTTCTACCGACCAAATATCTTTGGTGTGGTCCTCGGTGCGGCTTTTGAATTTGAGTTCCCTAATTGTCAATTTGACCTGGAGAAAAATTAGAGAGTTTTATGCATCATAACATGATAAGTTTTGAAGTAATGCTCTCTTTATTCGCTGAGTAATATGTCAGTCGCTCAAAGTCGACCGAGTGTTGCACAGATATGCTCGATTGGCTTATTCCGATCGATTGGAGCCGACCATCTGTTTTGGAGTACTTGTATCCTAGCCAAAGCCTCTAGGAAGATGATAAAAATAGATTTTTTGGCTCCATATTTGTTGCTCCATGGACTTATTAGAGTGCTCCCTATTATGAGTGTCTTTGTGTTATATGTCTTATCGTTGGTGTCACTTCTCTTATTATTGACAACAAGCTCTGTGCTCATAGCAACTTTCAGGATGTTAAATCCAAATTTGTTCTGTCAGGCTAACCAAGGATTTGAGTGATGGGAATCAGAGATGAGAGGTATAGGGAGGATAGAGAGAAATGAAGAAAGAAATAACACGCATAGACTAGCCCCGTAGGGGCCAACTGGGGTAATTCTGAACTTTGTGAATCATTTTATATATTGAATGTGGTGGTTACAAGAAAGAAGAGGAGAGAGTTCTCCCGACAATGTATGAGTCTAAAGAGAACTAAAAAAATTTAAATATATTAAAAGCTTGGATGCCAAAAAGTCACTCATACAGGCTATGGACACCCTATATATAGAAGATAGAGTGCCCAAAATGTGAAATTATATGTTTGTCCTTGCTTTAATAGGGGTTTTACAAGATATTATTATCTTTTAGCTTGCTCGTGTCTTCTCATATTATAACTGATTTTAGTATCTTTCGTATGGACATTGTCGGCATTCGCTTTGGGAAGTCAAAGGGCTCTTGATCTGTACACCACTTGACCTTCAATCTGTGAAGCCAATCAGCTTTGAGTATGGCAGCTGATCGGCCTTAGGGTGGGCATGCTAGGTGGGCATGCTAGATTATCTTTCATTGGCGAGCTTTGGAGATCTTTGGGGATCTTTATGGATCTTTAAGGGTCTTTGGGGAGTTATTGAGAGAACTTCACATTGATACCTGTGAGCTTTTTTAGGGGTTTAACCTTGGACTAGTCATTGTCGTTGATGCATGTCTCTTGTGGCCTCAGGAGCCTTTTAGTTATCGAATTAGCACATAGCCAGCCAATCAGCAGTACTTTGGTCGATCGACACTCTTTTGGTCGACTGGCAGTTTTTCAGGCAATCAACTCATGGATACATGTTTCTTTTCTTTGGAGGAACGATCCTCATTTCCTCTCTTTTAACATGAATCATTAGATTATCTTAAGATTCGTGTAAATCATTTTTTGGGTGTACAAAGAGAAATTTAATTTCAAAACCTCAAAACAAATTTTAAAAAAAAATTAGATTAATTTAGTAAATCAAAACCTGGTAGATATTTCAAAAAAGATCAATCGCTAGTTGATCATAAGTAATTTAATATGCAGGACAACTTTATTTTCGTTTGTATAACATTCATTTATGACATTAATTTAAGAAATTTCATATTTTTTTTTAAATCCTATCATATTAATAAATAAAACCAAACGATTATCACGTTCATTTATAATGGAGAATATGCTATTCGTTATTTTAAAGGATCATGAGAATAGACAAATAAAATGCTTATTTAATTATTTTTTATTCAACATTTTTGTGTCAATAAAATGTAAACTATAAATATTATAAGAGGTTTTAAAAAATATCAAATAAAAGCTGTACATATATATATATATATATTAAAATATTCTTTATTAATATTTTAATTTAATGTTTTTTGAAATCAATATTTAGTCTAGTGGGCACCAAATATCCCCCATGTGAGTTGAAAAGCGAGTGTGCTTGACTTTGATTTGAAGAGCCAGCGACACAAGATTCAAACCCTGACTTTAGGAACTTATGCCAGAGGCCGCACCAATCTAATTCTTTCATACAATAAATATATATATATATATATATAGAGAGAGAGAGAGAGAGAGAGGTCCACATATTGCTTAAAATTTGGGTTTTATTGAAATGAAATGATCAAAATATTCAAATTAACAAGAAAAAAAAATTTAATATTAGAAGACATTTAAATAACAAAAGTAAATATCATATAATTTTAAAATTTTAATTTATACTCTAAATACTTAAAGTATGATACAAATAATATCATAATAAATTGATATAAAATTACTCATTATTAAATAATGATCTCAAATACATGATTATATTAACAATCTACATCACCTTTACCCACTAAATTATAAATTCTTTCACCATCTCTTTTTCCAAAAAGGCTAAACATTCAGATTCGACAAATTAATATTCTTCATTTTTTATTTCAAGCATATGATACATATTTGAGCCCTCTTTCACAATGTAGCTTTTTCTACTTATGAGTGCTTTCATTTCATCACTTATGAACAATCCTATCTATCCAATGGACTAATCTAATGACTGAAAATGCCTGCCAGCAGATAAAATCTGGCAGTGCTTAATGCATTGTCTCCCTCAAATCAGATGATTTGACGACTCACCAACCGGCACTTCATTTAACCTATTTCTTAACTAAAAACATGCTACAAAATAATCCATAAGAGTAATCATCGAGTCTCCCGGTATTTCTTTGAAATTTTCAGCCGGAGTCTCCCGGTATTTGTTTGAAATTTTCAGCCGGAAATTTGATTTTAGGCAGTTTCGAGCTGCGTCCGGGCGATGGTCGTGATACAACGGAGGTCCGAGCTTCACTGTTCATTTTATTTTCCCCCTTCTTAATATATTAACAGAAAGCATTTCATTTTCAAGAAATGATCTTCTAATTTTCAAGCCATAAAAGAGGATTTCAAGGAAATCTTGATTTGAGTAAAATTTCTAACATTCCCTTATTCTGTTGGTCTGAAAATAGCATCTCAAAGATTGCTAGTAAGATAGGGATTTCACTGTCAATTCATTCTCTGATAGCAAAGGGCTTGGTTAACCTTTGCTAGGGTTAGCATTCAAATTAATGTTAATTCTGATTTTTCTGGATCCATTACTCTTAATGCTATGGGTCAAGATTTAGTTACACCTATCATTTATGAGTGGAAGTTGGAATCTTACAAGAATTGTTCTACTTTTGCTCGTGGATACTCTAGTTGTCCTAAGTCTCCTAATTATAGGCTCTCCTGTTATTCCAAATTTTCGGGTAGAAGTCTGAGTAGGAATCCTCAAAGTCAAATAAATCAAAGAAATAATAGCAAAGTTCCTACAAGAACTTTTCCTAACTCATAATGTTGATGCAGCTAATGTTATTTGTAGAGTAATCACTTCTAATATTCCTAATACTATTATTGGGACAATTCTTGCAACGCCTACTGATTAAGTGCCTATTCCTCCCTTTATCCAGATTGGACATTCTGATTCTTCTATAATCCTTGCGATCAATATAGATGATTTTCTTTCTTGTGTAAATAATTCCTCTGGCAGTGTGTTCGTTATTCATTCCTCCCTTCCTTATACTTCTAAAGCGAAGAAGGGTAGGCACAAAGGAGGAAACACTCGCATAATTTTTTTTTTCCATGTAGTTACCAAACATTCTTGCTTATAATGTTTTAGAGGACTCGATAACGAGAGTTGTGTTGTTGATTGCAGAAGAATTTGAAAAGCAAATAAGGTGGATCTTAACTATCTCTTGGAGAGTAAGCTTTCTCTCATCTCCATCTCTTAACACCTTTTCTTATGATTGGTTTAAAACTTTTCTAATGAAAATAGTATTCATAATTTAATATTGCTCACAATGGACGCATTTGGTCCAAAAAAATTTGACCACTATTTCGTTTAATAGCATAATTATTCATGCTCAATTTATTCATGGTGTAATTTATTATTTTGTCTATTAATTTTTGTTATTGTCATTTATGCTGATAATAAGGAATAGATTATGGGAGCATATTATTTCTCTTGTTGGAAAAATTAGTAATCAAAGGATTTTATTTGACGACTTCAATTGCATTCATTCATTGGAGGTTCTCCACCTATCTATAGTAGATTGTTAGAGTTTGACAATTTTATTTCCACTTCCAGCTTGTTAAAACTTAGCTGGTTTAACAATCAACTGAAAATCCTCTAAGATGTTTGCTGGACAGGGCTTTATGCAATAATCACCGGCTTGATGATTTCCTCACTCTTTTTATAGAGTGTTGGACTTTTATTCTTCTGATCATTCTCCTCTATAATTTGCTTATTTTAAGACTATAAATAGGTTTTTATATAAGAATTTTTTGAGCCTTTGTCCTAATTTCTTTGATGTTATTCTTAATGTTTGGGTTAAACTCATCAAATGTGATCTAATTTTTTACTTTTTGTAATAAGCTTAAAAATGTGAAGCTTGCTCTCAAAAATTGGAATTGGAACTCTTCTAACTACTTGCCTAAGCATCTCTTAGATTTGAGGTCTCAACAGATTGATATTTTAAATATGCTCGAGTCTTCTCTTACTGCGAATATGCTATCTCAGTTTTATTATTTTCAGAAAAAGCCTGCTAATGCAGCTATTTGTGAATACAAGTGGATTAAGCAAAAAGAGCTAAGTGTGCTTGACTTGCTAAAGGAGAGGATGACTTGAAATTTTTATATCAAAGGACTAAAATCAGAAATAACATTAGTATTATCATGGAAGATGTGGTTGATGATAAGTGCATTCATAATCAAGAATGAGGTAGCATTTGAAGTTATTTCCTTTAACTATGATCTTCTTAATTGCGACTTGGATTCTTCTACTCATTTTGCTAATTTATTTCCGGTTCATAAGAATGAATCTAGTGAAGATATTATTTTTCTTAGCACTGCTTTATCTAGTTATGAAATTAAAAGAGCATTCTTTTCTATTGGCTCCAACATGTCATCTAGTCTAGAACGCTTTAGTTCGAAGTTCTTCAAGGACACTTGTATATCATCGGAGAGGATTACATCAAGGTTGTCAATGTTTTTTTTTATTCTGCTAAATTCCCCAATATTATCAAACTCAATGCTATTACTTTTATTCCAAAAAGGATTAGTGCCAAGTTTTTGGCTGAATTTAGACTTATTTCTCTCTACAAACTTTCTATAAAGCGATTGTAAATTACTTATTGATTAGTTGAAGCTTATTTTGCCAATTATTGTGCATCATGCTCAAGCAGATTTTATTCAAAAGAGAGACATTGCTGACAATATCATCTTAGCCAATGAACTTCTTAAAGGCTTTACTGTTAAGCATTCTTTAAACATTTTTATTCAAAAACTGACTTAATGAGAGTTTTTAATAAAATTAAGAGGAAATTTTTCTTTATTAAAATGGCTAAAGTTGGTTTCCCTTCCACTTTCATTAAATAGATTCAAGCCTATACAACTGATGTCAAGTTCTTAGTTATTATCTATAGTGAAATTAGGGGCTACTTTTCTTCCTCTTTTGGAATAAAACAAGGTTTCCTCTAATCACCTTATTTTTTTGCCATTATCATTGATGCTCTTTCCTCCATTCTTAGTAATTCTATTAATGATGATTATAATCAACTTAACATCTTTGGTAAGGATGACTTTAAACATTTGATATATGTTGAAGATGTATTAATATGTGGGGCAAGGCTGAAATTACTCAATTCATCGCTTGAATGATATTCTCAACATCTTTTAATATGTTGCTAATCTCAAGGTTAATATTGCTAAATCGGCTATCAGTTTCAGTAAATCTGTTAATGCTGATCTCCAACAACAAATAACATTTGTGAATTTTCTTTTATCATTATCTTGGGATTAATTTGGGGATACTATCAAACCCTCTAAACTTCTTGCAGTTGATTGTCAAAAGCTTATTAAGAAACATCATACTTGGTTGGTTGGATGGAAAAAAAGCAAGTTTTATGTACAGCAGGTAGATTTCAATTTAATACTACTATTTGGAGCTATTTTTATTATTGGTGTAGATCATCCACTCTTCCTAAAGGACATAGGAAGTCTATCACTTGAGATGGAGAGGAGATACACATTATCCCTTGGAATACTATGACTTTGTCTAAATATAAGGGTGGCCTTGGCATTCCTTCAGTGGATTCTTTGAATACTATTTGTAAATCCAAGCTTTTATGGCGCCATTATAACATATATTCTATCTTAACTCAATGATGTGATTATCTTCTTGGATCTAGTTGGAATAATAGTAGAGTTGGTTCTGTTTTTTTTGGAGAGACCTCTACAAAATTGCTATTAGAATTAAGAGGTGGCTATCTTTCAATATTACCAAAAATGCAAGCTATTTTTCTATTTTGATATGTGACTCAATAGTGTGTCTCTATTTGAAACTTTTGGAAACATTATTTTCAATTGGTTTGGCTTTCATAAGAATATTTAAGTCTTTGAAGTATTATGCGTTCTTTGGAAAAAAATTTAAGCATTCCTATTATCGATAATTCTATCATTTGTTTTTGGAATAGAGAACATTACTACTCTCATAAGCAAACTTATAATCTCATTTTTTATACTTTCTCCGACTGTGATTGCAGTATATTGATATGGCTTAAAGGTTTTTCCATTAAATTTGTTTTGCACTCATGGAAAATTATTCACAATGGTTTGAAAACATGTGATACTTTGAGCTCAAGAGGAATCATGGTTGATAACAATTGTGCTCTTTGTTATCATGATTCGAAATATCACAATCATCTTTACTTTTATTGCCCTTTTTCACATATGCGTCTTAAAACATGTCTTCCTGATAGTGGTTTTTTTATGATGGCTAAACTTTTTTTTTTCAAGTTTTGTTTCATGTGGATATAATATTTTGCAAAATATATAAAATATTCTACTTGTTAGCTCTTCAAGTCACCGCTCATTGAATTTGGAGGAAAATAAACAATCTGCTTTTCAATAATTCATTTCTTCCATTGATGATCTCACCCGGGAGATTCATTAGATTATTAAATACAAAAACAAAAAGTTGAAATTTAAAGAAGGAATTCCAAGTACTTCATGTACTTTTTATAATCTTTAAAATTTTTTTTTGTTATAATGCTTCTCTGAGGTTTTGTTGGCTATTGTGTTTTCTCTTTAAGAGTTCTTTGGTGATGGTTTTGTATAGCTTTTGGATATCTTTTTGACTCTTTTTGTTTTGGTTTTTTGATGCTACACTTGATTCGGAATGATTGTAATATTTCACTTCATTTGAGAAGGTATTCTAATATTGCACTGGATCTAAATTGATTTTTTGATATTACGCCCTGATGATTTCTAGAGATGGCATAATTATTCAATTGGTTGTGAGTTTTTTTCTAATCTATTGAGTTTTCTCTTTAAGAGTTCTTTGGTGATGGGTTTGTATAACTTTTGGATGTCTTTCTGTTTTGATTTTTTTATCCTACACTTGATTTTGAATGGTTCGGAAACTTCACTTGTTTGAGAGGATATTCTGATACTATAGTAAATCTGGATTTATTTTCTTGGAACTTTGAACATTGGATGCTATCTGAAATGTTGTGGCATGTATGCTATCTGTCTTTGTTATCCTCTTATGAAATTTTATTGTTCATATCCTGTATATAGTCTTTTTTTTTTTTTTTTTTTTTTTTTGTTATATTTGAAATTGTAATCTTGTATTTTTTTTTCCTCCGGAATAAAATCTGCCCCAAAAAAATGTCTTAATTTCGCAGATTAAAAAGTGATTTATATGTTTTGGTATTTTATTTTCTAAGAGGAACAAAAAAAACATCAAAATCTCATTTGGATTGGATCAAATTTGTTTCAAAGATTAGACATTGGCACTGAGAAAGATCTACACGCGGTTTCACGACACCAACGTTACTGCATCTCCCTCTTCCAGCCTTCGCCTCACAATCTAACGCAACCAGAACTCCAACTTTATACATAAAACAAAACGTTCGAATCAAAGCTAAAAGAAAAATCAAAACTTTTTGTTGTGTATTTACTTTTCTAGTTATTTTTTCACAAAACCCATACCTCAAGTGAAGTTCTCCTGATTCTTCGCAGAGAGCCGCTTCAAGAACTCATAGGTAGTGATCATGGTGGTAGCAGACAGCGACATGGACGCCCATCTCGGCCCCAATCCTCTGTAACAAGCCGCCCATCCCCCTTCCTTCAACAAGCTCTTCACCGCTCGCCCAACCGTCATTCTCCCCTTTCCTTCTTCTTCGCATCCATCCATCACCTGCATCCTGGTCTTGATCGTGTCCAATGGCATCGTCACAAGAGCCGCAGCACCTCCAGCCATCGCCGCGCTAAACCCCTGAACCACCGCCACCGTTCCACAATCGGGCTTAAATCCGGCGGTGGAATCTCGACTGCGGCTAACCCAATACCCCATTCCGCTCCATATGATCCTTTGAGAAACAGAATAGGAAGCCCACCACACTGCGTTAGATGGCGCATAAGTCAGTATCGACATCCCAAAGCCGCGGTAAAGACCGCGGAGGCCATCGGAGGTCAGGATCTTTCGGAAGGCGTCGATGCCCCCGCGGTACTTTAATGGCGAATTTCCCTGCACCATAAGCCGCTGGCTGACGACGTCAATCGGGGTCCAAATGAGCTGCGCGGCAACGGCGGCACTGAGACCCGCAGCAGCATTGGGAACAGCGGCGGC
>NW_018164953.1:2884079-2893495 GCF_001263595.1 Phalaenopsis equestris | reverse complement strand
GAGCCGGGCGGCAGCATTGGAGGCAGCGGCGCCCGCCGTCTCCGTCATACCGAGGCGGATCGCGGCGGTACCGACGCTGCTCTTGGTGACCTCGAGCGCAGCCATGTAGAGAGCTCGGGCAGGGATAGTGCCCGTGAGGGAGGTGGCGAATCCACGGTAGAAGCCGCGGGGTCCTTCATGGCGGAGGATAGATGCTACAGTGGGGAAGCAGGAAAGGGGTTTGTGAGAGACTTGGAGCCGCGTCTTGAGGACGACGGCAGGGTATAGCGCGGCTGAAACGCCGGAGAAGAGGGCGGCGCCTAGAAAGAAGAATCTCGACTTGTCGAGCATCTCCCAGTCAATTTCTGCAGGAAGATGGATCTCCACCGGTGACTGATCCTCCTCCTCCGCCGCCGCTGCCGCTGCAGTAGCTGCAGCCGTCACGTTCATCTTGTTAGTCTCCACCTCTCTATCTTCAACTATATCTCCGGCCTACCCTTCATCTCTACGGAAGTTGCAGAATCGTAAACATAACCTTAAAGCTAATTCTCAGCTCTCTATGTACATCTAGCACTGACCCGAATGTAATCGATCCAGAGATTTGGGAGTTGAGGAACTAATCTTAGGAGTGCTCACTGGGGATGCGGCGTCTCTCTAGATGAGTATCTTATTCCGATGTGCTTCCCGGCGGCGGCCGTGGAAAACATCTCAGCTGTAGACTCCCAGCAGGGAGGCGACCCAGATCTAGGGTTAGTGCTGGCGGCGGGGAAAAGAAAGATTGAAGCAGTTGGGCGAACTATAAGAAGAGCAGCGGGGACAAAGAAGAGAGAAAGATTTGCAGGTGTTGAGAAATGAGGGCTCAGATATAAATATTTTAAAATTGGGGAGCTTTGTGCATATTGGGCATAATTGGTCCTCACAGCGTCATCCAGTTTCAGCAGTGATTCACAGGTGTCGGTTAACTGTTGAAAAGTGGAGATGGAGCGTTGTGCTTAGCGTGCGAGAATCGCAGGTATTAGCTGCGTGGCATCTCGCCCTATCCGCAGGCCTTTCGTACAACGTACCGGCGTTTCCCGGTCTAAGGGAAGTGTAAGTGGACCGGCCTAAAACATGCAACTTCTTTTTGAGTTAATATAGCTTATAAATATTCGAACCATTATTTTCATGATTATAAATTTAATTTTGCGTAAAATTGTAGTTAAATCTTGACACTCATAAATTCAGCGCGCACATATATTAATAGAATAAGCTAGTATAAATCATAAGGAAATTCAACGGACCTAGGGTTAGAAAAATATGATTAAAGAGGACCCATTAGCATGAGATCAAATGACCAACTCATTTGACCAGGTAAATCCCCTTGAACCAGGGCTAAAGACCGACCTTGTGTTGGCCACCCGAACCAAGGACTAAGGTTAATCAAGCTAAGCAAATATATTGGTTTGCCTATTGCCGCAACCCCACTCAAGGGAAGAACATCTCACTGACGCCATTTAGATTCCTTATCACCAACCAAGAATTGACAATAACATAATTCATGAACATCTCGAAGGATCTAATCATCAAGGAATGAGCTACCTATCCGATTACGGTGGTTCACCCATTGCCTGATAGTCTAGTCTTATTCTATCAATAGAAGTTTCTTATCCAAGAATTAATGTTTGATGACAATATTAGAATAGCTAGCTGGAAGCCAAGCTGATCGAACTGAATTCTTGCCGATTTGAAGACTATCAAAGGCCGGCAGACAACTCCGATTTGACAAATTCGGACGAGCAGGTTTTGTCGAATCAAGGCCTACATATTCCAGTCGTGCTAGACGTTAGTCGAGTCGTAGACATATATATGTAAATACCTATAATATCATGTAATGCCCTATTAAAGCATGAGTAAATATGTAATTTCACATATTGTACTCCATCGTCTGTAAATATGAAATCATTTTATGAAAAAGAGCTAATCAACAATTCTGATAACTGTGCATCTCTCTCTCTCTCTCTCTCTCATCTTACACTATATTCATTGGGTGTGATTCATATACAGATTAGAATTGAACATCCCAAAAGGTGTGGTGAGCATGAATCATATTATATACAATATGAGTAGTACATGGAGAAGAAAACCACAACATAGATACCGACAATATGAAATACACTAGAGGTTTGTGGAACAACAAACATAGGAGTTAGAAGACTAGATGATGGACACCCTTCAAGAGGCATTGGCTTGGGGAAGGGAACATAATCCTCGAGTGTCCAATGACGAAAGCACATCATTGATTGTGGAAAGTGAAGGATATTCCATCACTTCAATAGTGTTGGGTCAATGTCAGACAGCGGTTCAAGCACACTGAGATGCCTTGCCAACCAAATAATGCATTCTCTTGGCATAATTTTTTTTGTTGAGCCCCTAAAAATTTTCAAAATCTCTGCACTTGAATCTTACAAGGGTTGGACTGATCCGACCAACCACATAGCTTCCTTCAAGTTGATCGTGTGTTGTTAATGACCATAAACGCTCTGAAGTGCCACCTCTTCTTCATTGCACAGAGGGAGTCGACCCTCAGGTGGTTCAATAAATTGCCACCAGGGGTGATCACCTCATTTGTCAACTTCAAAAGAATGTTTCTGGTGCATTTCACAATTGCCTAAAAGCCCTAAATGAGCTCATAAATATTTCTGCAAATAAGGTAAGGGTGGAATGAGAGCCCCCACTCATCTATTCTCAGTTTCAGAAGGAGATGTTTGAAGTGGTAGATTTGAAACCTTTCATGGAGCAGGACCCCCTTACTCAAAGGCTAAAGGAAGGTTTGTTTCAATATGCTTTGGGTTTGTAATGACCAAAGACCTTAGTTAAGTTGTTGAACATGGCTAACAACCACATATCAATCAATGAGTACAACTCTACACTCACTTCTATCAGAGCAGAGTCTTTCACCCATCGTTCGCAAAAGAGATCCTCCAAGGACAATAGGTTCTGAGCAAGGGATGATTCATGTTCTTCCGTTCACCTGTGCCATGAAGTCCATCGACCGCCTGTAGACCACAGGGGAGTCGACAAACCCTGTAAACATGGGAATCAAAGCCAATATCTTGACCAATGATCAATTCAGTACAATGTGCCCCTACCTCATCATGAGGAGCTCAAGATAACTCCATTGAGGTTATAAATGACTAAAATATTAGAGGACACTTAGAACAAGAAGTACTTCAATAAAGTTCCCTCCATGAAGAGCAAAGCTTACCTCTAAGACCCAAAGAAATATTGCACATACCATCAGGATCACGACCACAACACAAAAAATTGCAACACCTCTATAGCATTATCAAGGAATTTATCAGGGCTAGCAAACTAAAGAAGTTTTGGCATTGGGAGCAATTACCCAGCAATAGGGGAAAACACCGATAAAGAAGATTTCAAATAAGCCAGTTTGAGTGCATGCAATTCACATCACTGATGCAGTCTCAGCCATCTTCGGAGGAGATGTAGAATCTTTCCACCTAGTCAGCCTTAAGAGAATTTGGTTGGGAGAATTTTATGCAACCGCATTAGCCCCAAAATACATCTCACAACCCCTTGCTGATTTCACCGATGAGGATTTTTTCCCCAAGAGTAATATAAACTATCAGATTATTAACATCCTTATTGACACAATGATACAACTAAAATATATAGTATTTATGTATATATTTTATACCTATTTTTTAGGATATTATGCTTTTAATGAAAGGTATTTGTGTTTTTCTTTCAGGTACAATCAAAGGTACAATCAAATCTTCTTTCAGGTACAATCAAATCGATGAAAAATGGTGAAAGGAGTGAAAAAGGATCAAATTTGATGCAAAAATTAAGAAAGTGTGCAAAAGAACTGTGGCGCCTAAACACCCAGAACTGGCACTTAAGCGCGTGCCACATACCTCGCGCTTAAGCACCAGAGGTAGTTACTTGATGATTCAATGAATTTGCACGAATTTTTGAAGAGATGTTTGAAGCAAATTTTGGTGAAAATGTGGGAAATGGTTAATGGACGTGAAAATGCATTAAATTGGCTTTTGAAAGGACGCAACTCCTGGAACATTCATTGAATATGGACACATTTTGAAGAGCCACCAAAGCACCTTTTGGAAAATTATAAAAGAAGACTTAGATTGGATTGAAGAACTCTCTCATACATTTGCCCCAGCGTCATAGAGAGACTCTTACACGCCCCCCATAGCTACGCCACCGACACCTCTCTCATAGATTATTTAGGATACTTATAGAGAAGAAGAGATGAGTTGTAGTGTGTTAGTAGAGAGTATTGTATGAGAAAGGAAGAGAAGAGATTCAAAGAAACTTCAAGAGTTTGAGGAAGTGGATTTGAGATAAATTTTTATCTTTAAAATTACATTTGATTTAATTTAGACTTCTCGTTTGTTTACATGAATTCTACTTTCAAACTTAAGTGTAATTGTGTTTTTTCCATGAATTTTAAGTAGTTTTCTTTACCTTTTTTCCTTAATATGATAAGTGATCTTTTTTCCTTAATTTACCTTTTTTCCTTAATATGATAAGTGATTAAGTATTGGATGGAAGTTGTGTAAAGTATTAATCTTTAATGTTGGAATAAGTTGTGATGATTTTTAACCTTATATTTCATTTACTTTTGGATTTGGCCAATTAAGATGTTAATGTTTGTTGTCAGAGCATGTAAGATCCATGATGATATTTTCACAATCAACTAATGGTAAGAATCACATAAGATTGTATGGATGAGAATGTAATTCATATGGTTGAGTGCAAATAAATAGGGAAATAAACTTTGAAAAGTGTAGAATTAGAAAACTTTTTTTAGAGTGACAGGCTAAAGCTCACAATTTGAAACTCTATGTGGTTATAGGATCCTGGCTGCCACTCCAGAGCTCTCACTTTTCCCTCTCCTGAGGGCTAACAATCTTGCTTTAGTTTCCAAGCAACTAAACCAAATTGGGGATTTTAATCTGTCACCTTAAAATCTCCAATTTTGCGTCCATCAAAGTATATTTCCCTTTTAATTTGCACACAATCCTATGGACTACATTATCACCCATAAAATTGAATGTGACGCTTACCTTGTTGCAGAAAGCATAGCCCTTTCAGATCTTATGTTTCTTAATAAATTTTAACTTTTTAATTTGTCAGATAAAAAGTAAATTAAGATGTAAGTAAAGTAAATAAATAAAGTAAATAAATATCAGAGTTTGAATCATCACAATTTATTGACATTTAAAACCTTATATAACAAAATTAATTCTTCACAAAGGCATATCTCATTGTAGGGACAAAGATAAAGAAGTCAACTCAGAATTCATGATATATATAAGTTTACAAAACAAAGAAAGTAAAGAACACAACTTATCTAAAACTCCTTCTCAAACAAATCCCTTGAAGTTCCCTTCAATCACTTTCTCTTTTTACAATCACACTCAATTCTCTCTTAGAAATGTAATGAAGAAGAAATCTCTTACCTTCCCTTTCCTCTTACAGCTCTAGAAGAAAATTGTCTCTTCTCCTAAGACTTCTCTCTCTCATGCCAACTCTCTCTTCAAACCTTTCGCCCCCCCTTTCTTCTCTAGATACTTCTCTTTTTAATTAGGGACAACCTTCATTTCAAAGAGAGTTCAAAATTCCCTCTATTTTCCCAAAAGGCACACCTCTTGACACCAAGAGACAAGCCCTTTCATTCAATAGCATTTTCAAAGTGTCTAGATGCATTGAATCACTCCATAAAGTGTTTGAATAGATTGGAGCCTTTAAAACTGCTAAAAAAAGTCATTAATCGTCTTACTCCATCTTATTTCGTCTCTGGCGCCAGCCTACTGAAGTCTACGCTGTTCTGGATTTTGGCTTCTCTGGTGCTAATTCTGGTGCTTCTGGTGTCGCTTCTCTGTAAAATGACTCATCTGGCGCCAATTCTCTGGAAAATGACACCTCTGGCACCAGGGATGTTGAAAAGCTCTGTTTTGACTCCAAATTTCTTCTTTTTTGCTTCAATTGCATAAAATTGATATACCTGCAACGAAACATGAAAATAATATTCTTTAAAATGCAATATCATCAATTTAAGCATAAAATGAATACATAAAATTACACATTATTTTAGTGTATCAATAGGAAGGGAGCTGAAAATCAAATTGCTGATCATCTGTCCAGGCTTGAATTAGAAAAATCACTATGTTTTCGTCATCCTCGGCTCCATCGTGGAAGCCTTGACCACCTTGTCAATCTGGCCCTTGGACTCCTCGACATTTGAAGTAGCTTATAGCTCTTGTGACATCCGTTTATACTTGTGAGGATTCAAAACCTTGTTGAATAGGTCCTCACGAGTGTACTGGACAACAAAAAGGCTCTTCCTTTTGATAAAAGATGCAAAATCCTGCATCTTAATAGGGAACTTATGTCTCTTGTATGACTCCCTGGATGGGTGAGTAACAATTCCCCATTCTTTCACTGATGCCAGAAAGACGTGATGCTTCCAATTATGCACTTTCTTCTCCAAGTCGATCAATCAATCTTCCTGTTTGAAGTAAAGTTGACAAAGCCATCAGGATTGACCCTGAAGGAAAACACATGGAAAAATAGCTCCCGTGACCAAGGTATCTCCATTCAACGATAATAAATGTCTAAGGACATCATTGTTGCTATTCAATTTGCATTCAATTGAGTCAGAATGATATCATGTTGGGCCCGAAGCTCACAATAGAAAGGAAGTTGAATCCCCTAAATGAATTGATCACAATACAACACAAGTCATCCAATCATTTGGCCTCGGAACCTCCAATACTTTGCCGTCCTCTTAAACATACCACCTCCACATCCTTGAATCCTTGTTGGACGATAGAGCATAGCACTCCAAAGCTCGCACTTTTTCAAACTTCTTAGGCAAATATTTAGAAGTCATGGGATGCAGTAAAAGGGAGAGAGAATGAGAAGAAATAACTAAAGGATTTAAAGAAAAAGAATGAGGTCACGGAAGTCCCCCGAACCTTATATTATATAGGACTTGAAACAGAAGATGAAAAGCTGTGGATTGTACCATAGGAATGCAAGCGCCATATCACATCAAAAATAAATAAATAAATAAATAAATAAAAATTAAATATTCAAGTTAAATGAATGGCTCTCAAATCAAATAACAAAATTTATATTCATTCAGATAAAAAGAATTTTACAGCCAGCACATCGGCTACCTGAGGACAACTAACCCACGCCTCAATAACCCTTTGTACATGACTCAATCACCTAACTTAAACATATCAACATCGACACCCTTGGCCTGAAACTTAAAGACCGAACAATCCTCATAAACATTTGTCAGATCCGTACGCAAGCGCACGGCCTCCATATGAAGGATCCCAGATTCAGTACGATGATCCGCAATGTCAACTTTGAGCATGAAGATCTCCATCAATAGCTTCTTAAAAAGAGCATTCAACTGCGCTTTCAACTCATTTATATTTGGCCTCCCATTGAGCCTCAGAGTCATTTCGAGCTTCAACTTCACAAGCAAAGAAAGCTGATGCCTTATCCATGTGGTGAACCACACAATCGGTCGGCTCTCTTTTTACGACCGTCGATTGCTTCCCTGCAGCCTTCTGAGGAGTTGACGTCTGACCCAAAACAACCTTCGGTAAGTCAAAAATAGAAATCTGGTCAGCTGCACGCGAAAAGAAAAGTCAAGGAAGACTGAATAGTTGTCTTCATTGATAAAATAAAAATCATACTCCTACTAAGGAGTTGATCCACCTTAGACCAAAGCAAGGAGGAGGAACTCTCACTACGCATGGGTGGAGCATCCATAGCCCTGTTCTCTTCAATACGAGGGCGACCAGCCATGACCTTTTCCTTAGGCATCGCATCCTTGGGAGCCCGTTGAACATCCCCTTTTATTCCCTTTGCGTGGGACGACTGATGCCTCAACAAGAGTAGCGGCTGAGCCTTTCCCAAATTTCTAGCGCGCCAAAGGAACATCATCTGGTGAATCACCCTCATCATCACTGCCACATAAGGGCCCCTTCTTGAAAGCCAGCTATTTTATTCTTCTCTTCTTGGTAGATTGGTCGCCCTCAATGCATTTTCCTTGTTCCGCGATCGAATCGACATCAGTATGATACCTCTAAGCAGGAGGTGCGAAGGAAGAATCTTATTGACAGGTAACCTAAAGGCCTTCATCAAGATGTTGTACGATGGTCCCCCAAAATTGGCACTTCTTACTGCTCGTCATCAGAGCACTCACAATGAGAAACAATCAAAAGTCTAAACCAAGAAGAAATACTGAAACCTTATTTATTAAGTGGTAGTGCACATAAATCATGGGAATATAATTATAAAACGTTGATTTCAAGAATTAAAGTTATAGTATTTATTTTTTGTTTTTTGTTTTTGTCACAGCTATCACTTAAAAAAATAATAAAGTTGAGAAACTAGATGTCTGTGACGAAATTATGGAAGCACGTATCTCAATGTAAAGCTGAGTTACACGACAAACAAAGTGGGTCCCTGGTTAGGATGTGACTGAACCAGTCAACGAACTAAATCGAACAATTAAGAAAATTAATGCCAAAGCTACGAGATTGTTACAAAGCCCTATCAATCATTCACCTAGTCAGCCAGCTGACCAACAACGATGTCGAACGAAAGGAACCCACATGGTGAGCCGAACGAAAGACAACTATCAACTGGTGAATAAGACGAACGAACCAGAACTTGAGAAGAAGCCATGGGCATACCCAACCGAAGAACTTTCATACCATATTCACATGATTCGGCCTATCACCGTCGAGCAAACAAGTATGGGTCGATGAATAAGAATTGTATCACCATCAATCAACAATTATCATTTATCAGCATGATTAAATATACTGTGTAAATGACCTTGATACCCTCATGTTCCTTCACGCAGGACAGAAGTCTAAAGGTAATTATGTACTCAAAGTATCTCCTATAGTTATAAATAGGAGGTCATTCTATAAGAAAAAGACTCTAGACATTGGTTCTCTAGAGTTCATTCTCTTCTCTCTCACTTGTTCTACGTGCTTCATCCTTTGAGTGTGATTCTCGAACACATTTGGGTTCAACACGGAAGTAATTATCCCTAATAAAAACAATATAAGCTATCATTCTTGTTGACTTAAGCAAGAATCAATCATGAACTCCACCTTACTAATAGAAAATCATTTCTGCATGTCAATTTCCTACCAAACAAAGTAGCTTTTGAGTGAAAAAAGAAAACATCAGGATAATAATATATAAAAATAAGAAAAAATCTTCTCAAAATAAATAACATTTTATTATAAATTATAAATTATTTAAACAAAAAATCAAGACAGCACAGGACTTTTTTTTCCTATAAAAAATTAAATATCTAATAATTTATCCTAATTTAATTTTAAATAAATTATATATGTATATATATATAT
>NW_018164953.1:2880405-2884045 GCF_001263595.1 Phalaenopsis equestris | reverse complement strand
TATATATATATAGTGCCATAGCACTTCTAATTCCAAATGACCACAGAAGCAATATGATGGCATAAAAGGTCAAATTCTAATGGCCTACATAGTATATAATTTATGTGTTTGGGTGAAAGAGAATATCCTTTTATTTTATTTTATTTTATTTTAACTTAAATTATTTCTACTAATCTTATCTTCTCAAGCCCATGAGATCCTAGTATGGGCATCACAGTATGGTAAGATAAGGGCTATAATATGAAGGGAGATTTACATACATACCACTTAATTGTTATGTACTTACATATCTAACACATAAACTTTAATTTTTTACATATATATCATTTTTGTAAAATTTACAATTTTGACAAGTTGTCCGTTATTTAAACTTTGTTGCAATTTTAATTTTAATTTTTTTGTTATAGAAAATAAAAAATATGATTTAGATATAGAAAGAATTACAGCCGCCTACTTAAAAGTTTATGTCATATGTATATATTTGTGCGGCTAACCGTGACCCGTTGGTAGAGCAATCTTTCTAATGGTCGTAAGTTTCATCAGGTCACAGGTTCAATTCCCTATTTGGCCGGTTTGTTGGCGGTGAGGGCAGTCCTCGAATAATTAGGCACATGAGGGTGGCTAGGGGATCGTATAATAGCTTCTGACCATTCTTTTGTTTAATATATATGCACGAAGATGTTCGGTTATATGAAATCTTAATAACATATGTCAAATTGATGTGGTAAAAATTAATTTTTTAATTTTTTATTTGTCTAATTCAATGATATGTGGATAGGACAATTTATTTGTAGTGAGCTGCTATTATGAGCTGTTATCTTTCAAAAGAAATTATACATGATTCAATATTATAGTCTAAAGAAGACAAATTAAAACAAGAGAAATTTACATGCACACCACACTATTTAATGTATCTTTTTTATGTGCTGTAAAGGATTTGAGTGTTATATTTGTAAATATGAAGTTTAGGTGTTTGGCATGTAAATATATAAGAAATGTGTGGTAAGTATGCAAATACCCCTTTGAACAAATATTAGTATCATGCTACATTGCTAAACAAACAAACAAAACAAAAAGGAAATGTAGTGTGGGCATTAGAAGGTGGACAATATGTAGCATAAAAAAAATATTATTCGTCATTCACCGAATTAATATGGAGGTTTCCTGGGGCTATGTGTTAACGCCAATGAATATCCAACACAACAATAGCAACAACAACAACAACAACAATAAGCCTTTATCCAAATAAGTGGGATCAGCTACATGAATCTTTTTTCTACATTGTGTTCTATTGAGTGTCAAATTTTCATTTAATTCTAACAGAGTAAGATCATTTTTTATACAATATGCCCATGTCGTTTTAGGTATACCACTGCCAATCTTAAAATAGGTTGAATCTAAAACATCTAATCTTCTAACCAGATCAATAGATGGTCAACATTTAATGTGATCAAACCATCTAAGAAGACTCTATTTAATCTTGTCTGCCAATGGATCTACACCAACCCTATCACAAATATATTCATTTCTCATTCTGTCTCTAAGTGTCAAGCCACCCATCCACCTAATCATTCTCATCTCAGCAACACTTAACTTTGTTTTATGCTACTATTTTAAAAGCCAACATTCTGTGAAATAGAGCATCGCAGGTCTCACCACCACCTTATAGAATATTCTTTTTAGTCTAAGAACTACTTTTCAATTGCACAATAGGAACAAAGCATTCCTCCACTTCAACATTCTTTTCATACTAAGAACTACTTTTCAATCGCACAATAGGAACAAAGCATTCCTCTACGTCAACTAACCAATTTAAATTCTACTAATAGCATCCTCATATGTATCACCATCACTTCGAACAATAGACCGAGATATCTAAAACATTCACACTTTTAAATATTTTGGTCACCCATAATTACAACTCTGCCACTAGACCTACTACTACAAAAATTACATCTCATATATTAAGTTTTAGTTCTACTCAAATGAAGGCCCCATTGTAGACCTCCATAAATCAAGTTTTTTCCTGAACTCTTTCTCTAGCCTTATCCACAAGAAGAATATCATCAGCGAAAAGCATTCAACAATGTACATCCTTTTGTAAATTAACAATAAGAGCATCCATAATTAAAGCAAAAAACATATGTGCTTAAAGTCGAACCTGATGTAATCCAACTAAAATACAAAAATACTTGGCCAATCCATCTTCTGTTCGAGCACAAGTGACTCTTCTAGCATACGCATCTTTAATGACTTGAATAGAAATCATATCAACACCTTTCTTCTCTAGAAATCTCCGAAAGACTTCTCTTTGAACCTTATCCTAAGCTTTTTCTAAATCAATAAAAATCATATGTTGAAACTTATCATTCTCTATATACTTCTCTATCAAATCTCTCAAATAATGTATAGCTTCCATGGTAAACTTGCCTGGTATAAATCCGAACTGATCATGAGAAATATTTGTATCCGTCTTAACTACCATGTCCCATAATTTTAAAGTATGACACATCAATTTAATTCCTCAATAATTTGCACATTTTTGTGCAACCCCTTTATTTTTAAAAATAGGGACCAAAATACTTTTCTTACTTTTTAATTTTTAATATAATTTACTTGAATTAAATATTTACTTTTTTTTTCTCTTTTTTTCTTTTGACTAGTTTATACATATAGTTTTCATCCTCTATATTATATAATTTATTATAAATATCACTAAAAACAAAATTTTTAACGTAACAAATTATTCTCTTAAACTCTCTGTGGGTCGCCTTATATTTTTCCTAGTTCTCTAAATGTTTGCACTTCAATTACTTTTTATAACACAACTTCTTCTTATATTCTTATAACACCAACAAATATCCAATTGAGATATAATTATTGCTTTATTGATTTTAGTCAATAAAATAATGTAATGTACAAAATATCCTATCCACCCTTCTACATTAACTCAATATGTCATATTCCCTAAATCTAAAAATTAATAATAAAATTAATTATTTGCAGCACAATCCCAATGAAAAAGATAAATATATTCTCTTGCACATTGCCATGTTCTCAATGACATGACTCCCAATTTTTGGATTTCCCCCTTTTTTTTTTTTTAATTAATTGGAATCTCTTATTCGTGCCAAAATAATCTCTGACTATTTACATGAGACTTATTCCCAGAGTTTATAAAAATGTCAAAATAATCCATAAACCCTTTAAATTGACGATGAACAATATACATGAGAAATTATTAGAGCTCAATTTTAAAATAATCGGAAATTGTTTTGACACTTTTATAAACTCTGAGACAAACAACTCCGTATAAATAGTAAAAAACTATTTTAGTACTTTAACCGTTTAAAACAACAGAAAGTTATACTGTATAAAGATAATTGTAAAATTGTTAAGGTAGAAAATATTACGAGAAAGTTAGTATATTTATAATATGTTTTGAGTATTATATGTTTTTAAATGTAAAATGACGAAGTTCTTATAATAATTATATTTCAATTGACTCGATTGTCAAAAACAACTTTTGGCCAAATATATTTCTTAAAAACATTTAAAAAAAACAACAAAATCATAATTATTTTGAAGATTTTACATACATTGTTGTTTTTATTATTTTACATCACATTATATATATATA
>NW_018164953.1:2869857-2880395 GCF_001263595.1 Phalaenopsis equestris | reverse complement strand
CTTATATATATCCCTTAAATCATTTTTCATCTGCTCGCTTAATTTGGATAGTACCTACAATGGTTGGGCATGGTGGGACATCAATACGAACCTAGTCAAAAAAATGGGGCATTTACATACATAACACACAGTTCTTATGGATTTATATATCTAATAAATCCAGACCTATTTGGGATCATTTTCATTTTTTATTTAACTATTATTATGTTTTTAACATATCATTTAATTTAATGTATTTTAAGTACTTTTATTTTTTAATTTTTAAAATTAAATCAACTTATTTTTACAAATATTCAAAGGAGCATTACAAATATTTTAAAATATAATAACCACTAAAAATATTTTATTTCAAATTAAAATATAAATTAAGCAAAAAAATAAAGTGGTGGCAAGAGTACCTAAAACTTTCACATTGACATAAACATCATTCAAATCTTTCATATTACATAAAAATATCGTTATAATTAACTTTTAAAAAATGACAATTATCACACAAATTTATAATCATATAATGCATATGTATTTACATATCTAAATCCTAAACTTGTATATTTATATTTATAACACTGACGCAAAAAATTATGCATTAAAATATGTACGATTTCTTTTAAAAAATTAATGATATTTTTCCTTTAATGTCAAAAATTTGAATTATATGTACATATGAAATGTTGTATTATATATGTAAATATACAACAATTGAGAGGCACATGTAAATGCCCCATATAAATATCAAACTGGGTCTTAAATATGTAAATACATACAAATTGTGTGATATGTATGGCAATTTCCAAAAAAAAAAAAGAATCAGCAAGAGTTTAAGGGCTTGTTTGGGTCAACTTATAAGTGCGGGGCGTTTTTGAAATCTCCATCTAATCGTTTGGTTTGCACGTTTTTAAAAACGTTGTCTACAGCGTTTGAGTTTTCTACACTAAATGCAGACCACGGGTCGACTCCCGCAGGCCGCATTTCAGGATAAGATTTTTCAGTTGTCTTTATTACCAATTCACACGATATTTACTCTTGATTATATAAGACATTCAACATGTAATTTCATGATAAATAGTTAATTAGCCAAAGACAAGGAACCTTCTAGAAGGTTTAACATAACGGCTAGTAATAATTAAGCATACAGTTATGTAAGAAAGATTTCTGGAAAACAAGGGATAGAAACTATGAGATATCTAACATATGAGTGAAAAAATGTTACATATAAACTATTAAGGGCCAAAAAAATAAACATACAATTTGAATATATAATATATAATAAAAAAAATCTCAAGATAATATAACATTTAAATTAAGTGGCATGTAGTGAATGTCAACACTGTAAAAAGCTCCTATCTAATTTATTTTTGGGGCATTTACATACAAACCATTCAATTCCTATCAATTAACACATCTTCTAGCACCTAGGCTTTACCTTTTACATTTATACCACCCAAATATTTCATATATCATACAAAATACCACCATTTTAACTTTTAAAAAGTGAAATACACCTTCTCATGTATAGGTAAGGAGGTATGTGCGAGTAAAGAAATTGAAGTTTGGGTGTTAGATATGTAAATACAAAAAAAAAAAAAAAAAAAACTTTAACATTCATTAATCCTTTTTAATTGCAATATGATTTGTCAATATCAAAATCACTTCCAAAATGTTAAAAGGCCTCAAAAATAAAAAATAAACATCAATATTATGCCCAAAATAATCATACAAAACATGTTATATGAGTGTGTCACCAATTAGAGTTATCAGACTCAACATCATTAACATCATTAGGACAAGCATCAGTTCTTCCTTAATAACGCTTTCACCCTCATCTAGTCAATCTGCCACCATATTTTAAAAAAAAAAACAAATACAAATTTATAAAAATGCAAAAAAGAGAAAATTTTGCCGTAACTAAACCCTAAATTTCTTCAGTGGCTGCTTCAACAAAATCATATAACATTTCTGATCGAGAAGGGAGGCTTTGTGGGGAGCAAACACCATATTAGCTGGAAATGAAAGATGAAGATGCAATTCAAGCCATTCTTTGAAAAAACCAGGTTTAAGGTATGTTAGTAGCTCGGTCTTTGTATTATCAAAATATTGTCATGTTTGGTGCAATATGATTTGATTTTCCAGTGTTAATTTTATTTATGGAATCTAAATGGGTGTAGGGTATTTGCTCTTCTTTAAATCCAATGTCTTGCTTGTTATCTGAATGATTATCTAAATTAATCTATCACCACTATGTTCTCTCTTGTTTAGAAAAACAAAATCTCATGGTGAATGAGTGAAAATCTAAAGAACCAATTTTAGAAACAACTCAGAAAAGGGATTTGACGTCGATAAGTCAAAGTCAAAGTAGTAACAGAAGTCAAAGCCAAGCCTTGCTCGTATCAAAGTTGAACTCATGCATCAAAGACGAAGTCTTGCGTGCATAGGTAAACCAAAGCTCATGAAATTTGAAGCCAAGCCTCGCTCGCATGTCAAATTCGATTTCATGCATCATAGTAGAGGTTGTGCGATTATAGTTAACCTGAGGCCCATCAAAGCGAAGCCTTGCACATACCTTAAAGGCGAAGCCCTATGTTAGAAAAAGGCAAATATGCAGTTGCAGCTAAAGTGTCAAGGTAAGGTAGAAGTGGGGTGTAAACAAGTCGAGTCAAGCTACATTAAATTTTTTCACCCCCGACAGACTTAATGAGGGTTTTAGTCATAAAAATCCAAATATCTCAAGGTTTTTTTAGTTGACAACAACAACAACAAACATTTATCCCACTAAGTGGGGTCAACTACATGAATCCTTTTTCTCCATTGTGTCCTATTGATTGCCATATTTTCATTTAATTCTAATAAATTAAGATCATTTTTTATACAATATGCCCAAGCCTTTCTAGGTCTACCTTTGCCTTTCTTAACATAAGTCGAATCTAATACATCTACTCTCCTAATTGAATCATCAAATGGTCAACGTTTAATGTGGCCAAACCATCTAAGACAACTCTAGACTTTCTCTAATTTTGTCCGTCACAGGAGCTACACCAACCCTATGACGGATATATTCATTTCGCATTTTGTGTCAAGTGTAAAGCCACTAATCCACCTAAGCATTCTCATCTCGGCAACACTTAACTTAGTTTTATGCTTTTCTTTTAAAGGCCAACATTCAGCGCCATAGAGCATTGCAGGTCTCATCACCATTTTATAAAATTTTTCTTTCAGTCTAAGCGGAACTTTTCTATCACACAATAGGCCCGAAGCATTCCTCCACTTCAACCAGCCAACTTGAATTCTACTAATAACATCCCCATCTATATCACCATCACCTTAAACAATAGACCCGAGATATCTAAACCGTTTACATTTTTAATAATGTGATCACCCATAGAGCATTGCAGGTTTTTTTTTTAATTGAATGAATTAAAAATAAATATATTTTAAAATATAATATAAAAAAAATATTTTATCTATCTTCGATTTTGTATCAGGTTCCCGAATTCCTTATGTTTAATATGCCTACTAGGTGGAATCAAACAGCCCACAACAAAAAATTATGCAGCTTGAACCAGGAGAAACCAACTTAAGGCTATACCGGTGAACTAATTAACATCTTAGACATCCATACAAAAAATTTAAATAAAAAACAAAAGAACGAAAATCTCAACGGAAATATATCCATCAGAACTCTAATCTATACCGCGTTAAAAAAAAAAAAAAGCAAAAAAAGCCCACCAACAATATTCCAAGAGCAAAAAGCTGCAAAAAATAAAGCTTCAAAGGAATAAAGCTCATGTGATGATTTCAATAAGAAAACAATTTATGATCTGTAATAATGATTAAAACAGTATCAGATCGCTGAAAAACAAATCACTGCAAAAGCACCTAACAGCGAGGAACATTTGGTATAGGCAGCATACCTTGCAGAGAAGAGAAAGAAATAATTAACTCTTGTACTCAGGAATCTTGTAATCTGGAATGTCCCTGAGACCAAGCCTGGAGAGAACAAGGCAGTAGGAATCCCAGTCTGTTCTCCGAAGATACTTAAGCAGTTTCTTCCTATGTTGAACCATTTCATTGAGCCCTTTTCGAGAATGCTTGTCCTGTATGGTTTCGTACACTATAATTCATGCAGAATACATGAAAAAGGAACATTTACATACGTACCAGTCAACTCTTATGTATTTCCAGCATGAAAATGTGTATTTCACTTTCCCAAAGTAAAAAAAGTGATATTTTTTACTCAATGTAAAAAATTTAGGTGGAAAAAATGTAGAACGTAAAGTTTAGGTGTTAGGTATGTAAAGATTTGGCTGGTATGTATGTAAATGCCCAAAACAAAAAAACATGGTAGTTCACCTTCTTATGTAGAACTGATGATAGATGCTTGATTTTGGTTGTGAGCTGAGCAACTGCAAAACAGAAAATGAGACTTACATACATTGGTTATCCAGCAGGGTTCAACAAGAGCAGCAAATAAAGATTACAGAAATGAAAAAAATAATAATTCATTAAATTTTTATTTTCAAAAAAATGATTGATGAACTAAATTGGGGAAACAACACAGAAGTTATCGCACTAGTTCTCAAAATATTGATTAATTGAATCTACTCCCTCCTAAACCCTACCAATACACACACACGAAATATAAGAAACCCAAAAAGAAAAAAAAAGTTCTGAATCTTGAAAGTTTCCTTTCCTTTAAAAAAAACAAAAAACAAATCCCCACCCTACTTTCTATTCACAAATGAGGAAGAAATTAAATAAGAACATCCCAACTAAATTTTGATGCGATCCTCACTCAATTCTTTCTCCCTTTACAAAATCAAATTAGCCATGGGTGTTAAAGAGTCTCAAGCCCTCACAATATTACACAACACAAAGAACTGGTACTACAATAATGCACAATATCAACTCCGCTAACTCAACTAACTCAGCTAACTCAGTCTTCTCCTCTAGTGTCTAGCAAATAATACATAGTCTCCTAGCTCAGTCTTCAGCTCCTCCCAACAAACACCTCCAACTCTCTCCTCCTTCAAGCTCCCTCCTTCCACCCTCACCGTCACAAGCAGCATAGCAGGAGCCACCTCCCCCACCTCCACCGTCAACACCGCCCCCCACTTTCCCGCTCCTCTAGTCCCCACCCCCTCCTTCCTCCTCTCAAACACAAACCCCAGCTTCCTCCCAGCTTCCTCTATACTCCCCAAAACCTCCTCTGGCGCCACTATCGATGTAAATCTCTTCTCCTCTCTCCTCTCTCCTCCCCTTCCCCTCCTCATCAAACAGCCATGATAAATCCAGCGCCGATGACTGAGTAATTATATCAAACGCGTTAAGTGCACGCACAGACATCGGCTTTGCAGCCTCCAGCTGCGCCCCAATCAGGTGCATGATGCTGTCTTCAAGACTGTTCGCCCTTCGCTCACAGCATCAATGGTGATTCGCATCTCCGGATTTGAATCTGCTATGGATTTAAGTGTTCATGTTAGCAAATTAGTTTCAGTTTAAAACAAATTGAACTCCTTAATATTTCAATTTTGACTCGAATGAGTTTCACCCGACACTTAGAAAGTTCTAAACGAAAATTCACTGAAACATTTAAATAGTTATCAAATTTCTATAGAATTATATCAATGGGACCCAGCAAATTTCATGTGTGCTGTAATTTGAACACTAATTTGATGACCCTTTTTATTCATGCTTACAACAATATATTTTCATAACATTTAAAAAAAAAAAAACCAAAACCAAATCCTGAAGGAAATTATAAAATTGACAAAGAGATTGAAACAGAATATAGAAGCGCGTCATTCATGAAAACTACATAATCAATAAAAAATCTTATAATAATTATTGTCATATATAATTGAAATAGTTCAAATATATAGGAAATAATAATAACTATAAATAATGACACTAAAAGCATCAATAAATTTAATTATAAATTTTAGAATACTACTATAATAAGTTTAATGTTAATCACCACAATAACAACAACAACAACAACAAAGCCTTAATCCCACTATGTGGGGTCGGCTGCATGAATCCTTTTTTTTTCTCCATTGCATCTTATTCATCTTATTTTGTGTCATATTTTTATTTAGTTCTAATAAATTAAGATCATTTTTTATACAATAAGCCCAAGTCTTCCTAGGTCTACCTCTACCTTTCTTAATATAAGTCGAATCTAAAACATCTACTCACCTAATTGAATTATCAGATGGTCGGCGTTTAAAGTGACCAAACCATCTAAAACGACTCTCTCTAATTGTGTCTGTCACTGGAGCTACAACAACCCTATCACGAAGATATTCATTTCGCATTTTGTCTCTAAGTGTAAAACCACTCATCCACCTAATCATTCTCATCTCGGCAACACTTAACTTAGTATTATGCTTCTCTTATAAGGGCCAACATTCAACGCCACAGAGCATTGCAGGTCTCACCAAAATCTTATAAATTTTCCTTTCAGTCTAAGCGGTACTTTTCTATCACACAAAAGGCCCGAATCATTCCTCCACTTCAACCAACCAACTTGAATTCTACTATTAGCATCCCCATCTATATCACCATCGCTTTGAACAACAGACCCGAGATATCTAAATCTTTCACATCTTTTAATAATTTGATCACCCAAAGTTACACTTCTGTCACTAGAGCTACTACTACTAAAATTACATTCCATGTATTCAGTTTTAGTCCTACTCAAATGAAGGCCTTTAGACTCCAATGTAGACCTCCATAATTCAAATTTTTTCTGGGCTTTTTCTCTTGTCTTAACTACGAGAAGGATATCATCGGCAAAAAGCATACACCAAGGTACATCCTCCTGTAAATGTTCAGTAAGACCATCCATAACTGAAGCAAAAAGATATGGGCTTAAAGCTGATGCCTGATGTAATCCAACAGAAATAGAAAAATAATTGGTCAATCCTCCTTCAATTCAAACACAAATAACAACTCTAGCATACATATCTTTAATGACTAAATATAAGTCATATCAACACCTTTCTTCTCAAGAACTCTCCAAAGGATATCTCTTGGAAGCTTATCGTAAGCTTTTTCTAAATCAATCAAAATCAAATGTAGATCCTTCGTATTATCTCTGAACTTCTCCATCAAACCTCTCAATAAATGTATAACTTTCATAGTAGGCCTGCCCGACATAAATCTAAATTGATTATCAGAAATTTTTGTAATACGTCTTAACCTATGTTCAATTACCCTCCCATAATTTTAAAGTATGACACATCAACTTAATTCCTCTATAATTTGCAAACTCTTGTGCATCCCCTTTATTCTTAAAAATGGGGACCAAAATACTCTTCCTCCACTCCTCAGACGTTTTTTAAGTTTTTAAAATAATATTAAAGAGTTCAGTAAACCAAGAAACTCACAAATCTTCTAAAAATTTCCACACTTCAATTGGGATATCATCAGGTTCTACAGACTTTCCACCAAAGAATAACATTTTTAAACATGCTATAATAACTTACTCATAATATTTAGTATTATTAATTAAGCTAGACATGAAATATTCATTGAAATATATGATAAAATTAAGGAGAATTTACATACCCACCCAATTCCTACGAATTAACATATCACACCTAAAGTTCAATTTACATTTATACCACCAAAAACTTTCAAATCACATAAAAAATGCCACCATTTTAACTTTTTGAAAGTTAAATACACCTTTTCATGCATAGGTAAGGTGATATGTATGTAAAAATTGGCATTGGGGTGTCAATAAGAAAATACATAGGAATTGAGTGGCATGTATGTAAATCTTCCTAAATTAAAGCAACATTATCTGTTAAATTGCAATCGGTAAATTGCCCTACAAAATTATACAACATTAGTTCACAATTTAGTAAAAAAAAGATAATATATAATTAGTACTTAAAAAATTATCTGATATTACTATAATTAAAAGCTCGTGTAAATATTTGTCGAACAGGATTATGACATCACAAAATTCAAATTAAATTAGAATTAGCCAATAAAATAAAGAATATTATTTATCAAATTATACCATATAAATATAGCTTATTTGTCATAAACATTCACACTTATTGTAAGTTTATAATTTAACATGGGCTACAATAGAATAAAACAAAAAATATAGAGTAAGGCCTAAAAAGAGACTACAAAAAACACTTTCAACAACTAGCCTCTAGCAACCAATTGGTTAATCAGGGCCTCTCATACAAAAAATCAACCTTTTAAAGATAAATGAAATTAATAACCAACAGTTAGCCTAACTTCTTTAGAATAATAACAACAACAATATAATCCACATTGCCATCAATTGAACTATTCCAACTATTTGTGTCTGATTTATAATTCCTCATTTTTAATGTGATCAAATTAAGTGTTACAAGAGGTGTAAAGCCAATCCTACGCAAACAATAGCTTAAAGAGTCATTAAACAATACGTGGGATTGTCAAGTAAAATTTAGTAATTCTATAAATACATATTTAGTAAATCCTAATGTTGTTCAATTCTTAAAGTATTTTGATGGTAACTTCTTTAATTGCCTATTTCAAGAAGTAGATTTAAATGTGAATGGGATTTAATCAAAATAATAAATCTCAATGATAAACCTTTCGATCTAAGATCTAAATCACAACATAGCAGCAAGAAGACAGAATAAACTGCAACAGAGTAGCAAGAGAAGGCATGGAAAAGAAGAACAACGATAATAAATCTGCAAGTTTGAATAAAAGAGGAAAATCAGTAACCAGATAGAGAAGTGAGAAACTAAAACTAATAGAGATTACTGGCAACATACACTGAGCTTGGAAGGAGAGAAGAGAGAGAGAGTTGAGGAGAGAACAAGGGCAAGATAAGCATTACGAGAGCGAGATGTAAGTATCATAAATCTAGCCCATAAAATCTAATAAAATCAGCCAAATAACTTAAATCGGAATTTAAAAGACATTAGAATTTAAATTTCTCAAAAAAAACTATTTTGCAAGATTAAAACTAAATTTTGGTTAAATCTCAAATAGATACATGTACTAAATAGCAGTCATCCTTTCTAACCCTTAAACAATAGTTTTATCTATCCATCTAATTGGTAAATTTTCAATCTTTTAGAATACATGCTCAAACCATCATAAGTTCGCTGCCAATTTGATGCATCATCAACAAATTTTTATCATCTAGCACAAATTTCGATGCATTTTTGGTGCAATAAACATTTAAAATTTAAATTTGAAATCATTCAGGACTTTTTTGTAAGTTTATATTCAAAATGATCGTTTCGACGTGACGAGCCTGATGATATTAAAATTGGTTAAATTCGAGTCCAATCAAGTTCAGATTAAGCCATTAAATTACATTTAGAGGCATCAAATCTTTAAATTTAATAGTCAAACAAACTCCAAATTTGACGCACTTATAGTCAAATTGAGCGTCTCGACGAGAGGAATCCCACGAGCTTAAGATTGTTTACTTATGAGATCATTAAGGCCCTCAAATCATCAAAAAATTTCATATGATCAAGAGGAATCAACTTGGGTCGTTTGATCAGGTGATTATGGGAGTTATTGACCGAATGACCAAAATGCCCCTCTCCTGTAGCCTATAAATAAATCTTATCTCTTCACTTGAAGAGAAAGTGGAAGAGGAGCCTAATTTCAGTGAAGTTAAGAACAAAAGACCGAGCGATAACTTCCAGCCTCCGTAGCTGCTGACCGCCGTCGAACATAATCCACCGGTTGCCCTCAACTACCATTGATCGCACCCTACTCACAGCCATTGATGGACTTTGTTGAGTAACAAAGTGCTCTATTGAGTAACAAAAAATTTTGTTGAATAATCAAATATTTTGTTGAATAACGAACGACTCTGTTGAGTAACAAAAGAACTCTAGTGAATAACGAAAGACTGTTGGGTAACCAAAAACACTGGTGAGTAATGAAGTACCCTAAATACCGCGCAAAGACTACCTCGAACATGGTGTATTAAAAACCTGACAGTAACTCACGGTAGCAGCTGCTCTCAAGCGATGTATTCAGAATACAACGAATATTTCTGCATATTGTGTGCAAACACATTATACTTTGTGTGACATTACAACAATTTTTTACTTATGGAATAAGGGTCTAAATTTGTACTTGCAATCTTATAGTGGATCATTTTGATGGAGATAAGCCCATAATTTTTTTCTTACCGGGTTTTTCATGTAAAAAGTCTTAGTGTCTGCTACTATTACTTTCTCTTTACTTATGTGTGTTAAATTTTCGTACAACATTGAGACAATAAATTATCTCTTTGCTACCGCAAATCTTCTGGCACACAACACAACTAGGGCTAACAAAAAAGCTCGTTGTTTGCGAATAGTTCGTGTTTGGTTCGTCAATGAGTTCGTGTTCGATTTTTTTTCGTTCGGTTAGCTAAACAAATTGCGTTCTTTCATGTTCGAATCGTTATTGTTCGAAATATAAAATAATTTAAAATAATTATATATAAAAAATTATGATATTTTAAAAATTAAATTTTATAAATTATAATATATAATAAATTAATAATAATAATA
>NW_018164953.1:2855641-2869842 GCF_001263595.1 Phalaenopsis equestris | reverse complement strand
TTATATATATTAATATTAGAGGTGTCAAACTGGATCGTCGTTCGCGAACAACTCGTGTTTGGCTCGTTCGTTAAGAAACGAATACGAACAGTAACTTCACGAACAATTTCGAACATGAGCTTATTTCAAACAAACTAAATTTCAAACGAACCGAACACGAACACAAGCTTTGTTCGTTCGTGTCCGGTTCGTTTACACCCCTAAACACAACTATTTAATCTTCAATATATATGCTACTTCCACAATCTCTTTAATAATTGCTCCTCAAGTTATTCTTCCTAATTTTGTCACACATCCATTTTAACGTCCTCATCTCCATTTTGCTTATCAATGAGCAAATTATTTACTGTCTAACAATTGAATTTATATAACAAACAAAGCCAGTCATAATTTATAAATTAAACGTAGCTACTTGTGATTTACCAACATACACTTCATAATAATTGTTCTCTAAAAGCATTAGCAAATGACAATGAACATGAAACCATATGCAATTTGTGGCATTTTAGCACAAATTTTCTACCCAAATCAAAATTGTGATATGCTAGGTTTTTGAAAACAATTGCAACAAAATAAAAAATAAAAAGCAAAAGAAGCTCCTTTAGAGTCGCATGTCTTCACTACTATGTTTTACAGATGTAATTTAAACAATAAAAGCAACGTATCATAACATAACAATCCAATATCAAATAAATAACATGCTGCAAATCTAATCAGCTGGAAGTTGAAAGTATAACTTACTTGAAAATATAATTGCAATTTTTTTTCTAATAATGCTTCCATAATTGTATAAATGTTCTTTTTAACTTCAAAGCCACACTCCATAATTGGCCTTGCAAAATGGGAGCCAAAGAATAAACCTTGCAATGGATCAACTTTTGACGTAACCTACATGATTAGACATGCAATTCGGTATGTCGATATTGTGGATCCTATTTGAATAGTATTTGATAGACCAATAGGCCAATTTTAACTCAATTAGTTACTATATAGCAAACAAAATCATTTAAAAGCTAGTATGGATTCTTTATGATTTCATTATAAAAAACATACCGTCTATCATTTTCTTAGTCCAAGTTTTCCTTCTTCGTCCCCAAAGAACTCCTTCATAGATCACAACCCCCATCATCCAACTCTTTCGAAAGAGAAATGGGACGCAAAGTTCAAAATATAGATCAAAGTAGAAATCCAGGTTCACAAACAACAACCTTCCTTAGATCACATCCAATTTGGCATAGGTCTGAATTCAAAACCACATAATTGCTTATTTAAAAGCCATATAATTTCAAATATACTTGTTGTAACAATATACAAATGACAGGTTCTATAAGCCGACCTAAAAGTATTTTATATTAGAAGATTTATATACATACCACTTAATTCCTATTTATTTATATATCTAGCATCTAAACTTCAATTTTTATATATATGTCAACTTCCCCATACATGAAAATGTGTGTTTCAGTATTTAAAAGTGAAACTAGTGACATGTTTTACATGATATGAAAGATTTGGGTAGTATGATAATAAAAAGTAAAGTTTAGGTGTTAGACATGTAAATACATAGCAATTGGGTGGCATGTAAGAAATGCCCCTTTTATTTTATTTTGATTTTTTCATCCTGCAACTATAAATGAACAATATAAATTAATCTGACAAGCAAAAAGTTTCCGATAGCTGAGTTGGGGCAAGCAGCTGTTCAGCACCAAGATACATCAAAGTGTTTTATACATTCAAACAATTAATTTTATTCATCTATAAGTTCTACAAGATCTCAAACAGGCTGATGCCAGAACAGGTAACTTATGAATATGTGCATCAAGAACAATAACCGAGAGAATTAAAAGAGGCAATTTACTTTGTACTCTAGTAGATCCACAATCGTTCTCCGACATCTTAAATTCATCTCTAACCTTCTTTAGTTCCAACTTCATTTTCTCACCTGAAGACATATGATCTGGATGAAAATACTGCACAAAAATGAAATAAAATTCGTAAGTTTATAAGTTACATCCATGAACATTGGTAAAAAGTCAATAATATTCGATAGATACACACATTTTGTACAAGGTGCTCCTGAGGAGGATTAAGCATGAAAGTTTGCGTTCCTTGACGGCCCAAGTTGGTGAACAAAGAGAACCTTTGCACTGCTCAGATGCAAAACAAGCATCAAGTTTTCAGTGCTACAGATCAGAATGCAGCACAGAATAGTATGAACATATTGAAAAGAGAAGGAAATACTGACTATTTGCCTTTTTAATGGCATTTGAATCCTTGAGCCTCTGAAGGCTCTCCCTGAGATCTCTAATGGATACTCCACCCATCTTGGATTCTGTCTCCTTCTCCTCCAACTCCCTAAGCTTTGCGAGCCTCTCATTCAATTCAGTAAGTGAAAACCACTCCCCCTTTTTCCCATCCTTTTCCGGCCTTAGTCTCTGCAACTTCTCTCCAAGTTCTTCATAACCATACATCTTCACAAACTCCGTCCTCAGAACTTTTGACTCCCCTTCTTCCCCTTCCCCCTTCTTCTCTCTCCTCTCTTTCCCAAAAATCGAATCAGGTAACTTGTCAGTGCCGATGAGTTGTGGACCCCTCCCACTCTCCCCGAGCCCCTCCCTCACGCCATCCTGGAAAGCTCTGATGTTGAAGCTGGAGCTCCGTGCTTGGCCCTCAGTTTCACGGGATGAAGCCCTGAACTTCTTGAGGCTCTCCCTGATTGAATCGAATGGAAAAGCCTTTCCAGCATCGGGACCAGTGGTTCCGTCACTGGAACTGGGTTTTCCAAAAACATTGTTCTTGAGAAGATCCTGGAACGAGAGCGGAGAGCCGGAGGAAGGGCGGTCACCAGAAGCAGACCCGCCGGATTTAAGCCGGAATTCGGCGAGATGTTTTCGAATCTCCTCGAGGGAAGCGGCCGGCGGGGACTTAGTGGCAGCGGAAAATGCAGGGGGAGGCGGGGGATCTCTGGGAATGCGGCGAGGCTGTGCTGGAAGGGACTTGAGCCGCTCCTTAATTTCACTAAAGTAGGAAGTGTAGGAGGGAGGAGATGTAGGTGAAGATCCACTAGTTTCTGTGCGATCAGACGGAAGAGAATCGCTATCAACGGATGAGTCATGGTCAGGTGGCAGAGGGGAGGGCGAGGAGGAGGAGGACGAAGAAGAACAGAAGCATGGGAGAGATCGAGAAGTGGGGCTTATTAGGGTTCTCGTTTGGGGTTTGAGGTGGCGAAACATGGTCCCGCCCTGAGTAACGTCTAGGGCTCGGCGACGGAGATGCAAAGAAGAAGAAGAAGAGCGGATCAGCCGGTCATTTAGGCCTAACCGATTTAGGTATAGAACCGGCCCGGTTTTTTTTTTTCTTTAATCAGTGTTTTTTAATGATTTACCTCAATTTTAATGATTTCGCGTGATGGAGGGAAAAAAAAAAAAAAAAAAAACTTTATTATGGCAAAACTATTAAATTTAAAAATACCATCAACATTTTTCAACTACATTTGGGTCAGCATTGACTCTTTTTAATGTTTTTAAAATTTTTAGTATTTTCCATAGCAGTTTTTGAAAAAATTATATTTCACGTCTCGGCTCATTGGTGCGGCCTCTGGCGTAAGTCCCTCGGGTCGGGGTCGAGAATTTGAATCCCATGGTGCGAGCTCTTCAGATCAATTAAAGCACACCTGAGTTTCGACCTAACTGGGGGAAGCGTTATTTGGAGCCCATTAGACCAAATAATGATTTCCTTTTAAAACAAAAAAAAAAATCATGTTCAAATTGTCGATCGTCTTTCTATAAGCTTTATGAAATCTTCATACAACATTGATTGAGTTAATCTTAATTCTTCTTTTAAAATACTTCTCTATTAAGTAGCTACCAACCTTATGAATGAATGTTATTATTTAAGAGAAAGACTTCCAAAATAATTCACATCTAACTAATTAGATTCATCTTTTAACTAATTTGAATTAACTTAAAAATCAAATTAATTTGATAAAATTTTTCATTCATAATTTGGACAGAAACTTACATTCTCATGACCAAATGAATGATTATAAATCAAGTAAAAGAAAATTTGGTAAACATAAGAGACTATTAAATTATTGTTATAGACTTATTAGTTAAACATTGGAGATATAAAGTTTATTGTCTTGCTAAAAATCTCAAAGTTGAAAGCAACTATTACTATTTTATTCACATAACTTGCAATAAATTGTAGGAATAACATACTTAATACCTAGAAATGATTAGAAAACATAAGTTGTAAGTTAATAATGTCTCATCAACCCTCGTCTAGACTTGGCATCAGCAATAATTTACGAATTTTTTGAAGATGGAGATCTTATTATTTGTTAATATGACTTTTTATATGTGCTTCCCATATGTTGCTAGTAATTACATGTTATTTGACATGCCTTTGAATTCTTTCTCAATTGTTACATGGAATTTGGGAGTTTCCATCATGGATTTATATCTCACTATTTTGACCATCATGTTGCATCTCAATTGATTATTAAGTTATATATCATAGATAGAGAATAATAATTTTTTTTACAATACTACACAAACAATCACAATATCTATTGAAGGAATAAAAGAATTTGACACATGCATTAACATTTGAAATATTTCTTTTTCAAATGTTAAAAGTTCTTTCAACAACATTGTATAATTGAGCATGTTGATGATTATGTAATTCATTTTCCACTGTGAATCTTCTAAGGGCACTAACATAAAATTCATTTTAGTGATAATGATAATCTCTAGAGATATAAAACCAGGATCTATTAAGTAAAATTTTTCATGTGGTAATCCTAAATCTATCTCAGATACTAACCATTACAAGACCCTCAAAGCGGATAATTAAGACTACAAATATAATTTCTGAGAAGTAAAATCATTATTAATGTAGTATTTATTTCTCCTCCGCTCAGTCCGGTGCATCGCATCTGTTGCCCGAACGTAGCTTTGAGTCTGGACTCTAGACTCTGAACTCTGGACTCAATATTTTTTCCTAATTCTAACACAGATAAGGTTAACAACTTAATAGAGTTTTAAAGTTGTTGATGCTAAAATTAATATTATCGTTTTGTATAAAATGTTACATTTGTGTTTTATTAAACAAAATATTATAAATGCAACTTTATGAGAAGTAAAATTTTTCATGTGGTAATCCTAAATCTATCTCATATACTAACCATTACAAGGCTCTCAAAGCAGATAATTAAGACTATAAATATAATTTATGAGAAGTAAAACCATTATGAATGCAGTATTTATTTCTCCTCTGCTCCGCCCGGTGCATCACATCTGTTTCCCGAACGTAGCTTTGAGTCTAGACTCTGGACTCAATATTTTTTCCTAATTCTAACACAGATAAGGTTAACAACTTAATAGAGTTTTAAAGTTGCTGATGCTAAAATTGATATTATCGTTTCGTATAGAATGTTACATTTGTGTTTTATTAAACAAAATATTATAAATGTAACTTTTTTTAAGATAAAAGATTAAAATATTTGTCGGCTATTAGTTTTACTTGAACAAGTTTAAAATTAGAAAATTATTACACAATTAGCTTTTTAAATTGAAACAATCATCAAATTTTTAATACATTCTACTTATTTCTTTTTTAATCAATATTTTTTTGTGAAATAAGAGTTACTATTAAATCTTTATTTCATCCACTTCAATGTTGTATTTATTAAGCTCAACAATTTCTATAAATATATATTTTTTGGTTAAATAATTTTGATAGGATAGAGGCAAGGACATAACCAATATCTTTTTTTTTAATGGAAGACAAACTGCCCCCTAGACCAAATATGGAAGAGGTTAAAGCAATGAAGAGCAAAATGATATTTCAGGAGGGACAAAACTGATATTTTGGGAGGGGCAAAATACCAAATTACCCTCCCTTGTAAGTCTGGATACATGATTCCTTAATTATTGTATTAGGTTGAATAGTGTAATTATGTTAAGTGATGTAATTAGTTACGAGCTTGGAACTCTTGTAATCTATAAATTCTTCCTACTTTAAATATTCATGGAATGAAATGAAAATGTAATTAATTTTTTTAATTTATGTAACGTTAAATCTTTTATGAGAGTAATTCACAGCCTCCAAATTATCATTTATCAACGTCAAAGAAGTGGGATTCATATCAAATACAAAGAAGTTCTCCAAAAAAACATTATAACAATTCGATACATGAGACATAACAATTAAGGCTCTGTTTCGAGTAGCTGCAGCTTCTCAGCTTTTCAGTTGCACCTGCGCTACCCCAAGAAGCTGCTGCGGGGAAACTGACTAGTTGTTTCTTGCAGCTCTCTGAAAACAGCTGACAGTTGTTGGTCAGTTGTTTCTCGACAAAAGATCATGGTGTCTTTATATAGTAACGCTGTTTGTAACAAAATATAAAATAATTTTTTTATTAAACAAATTATATCTTAAATAATAAATTAACGTTAATGATAAATTAATTATTTTTATCAAATAATTTAAAACTTAAAAATATGTTTATAAATTAATTAATTAATCATTAAATTATATCATATAAATTTATCTAATTATTATTAATTTGAAAATATATGAATTAATCATTAATTATTAATCAAATTAATAAAATTTAAATTTAAATAAAAAGAAATTAAAACCATAAACCCATCTCTACCTTACCCTCTCCTCGACCTCCTCCCATGCCGAAAACCCTCCCTTACGCTCCCCTCCCTCCCCTCCCCTCCCGGTTTCGTCCAAAACCATGTCCTTCGTGAACGAACCCTCGACATTCTTCATATTCGTCGAACGAAATTGGGACAACAAAGGCAAGGAAGGGGCTTTCGGCTCTGTCTCGTCAGGGAGGATCGCAGCTTACTCGTAGGAGGATCAAATAGGGAGGGCCTTCGAAAGGCTTTGTCACATCAGTGAGGATCGCAGCTTGCGCGTAAGAGGATCAAGCAGGGAGGGGCTTCGAAGGCGAGGAAGGGGCAAGGAAGGTGCTTCAGCTCTATCGCATTAGAGAGGATCGCAGCTTGCGCGAAGGAGGATCGAGCAGGAAGGGGCTTTGAAGGCAAGGAAGGGGCTTTGGCTTTATATGTTGTGATTCACTCGTTACTTTTCCCGAAGGCGGAAGAGGGTAGGGGTACAATAGAACGTTCCCCACGAATGTGGAAAGCGAAAGCTGGGCCACGGGGTCGATCACGCGGCCGACTTTCCGCACATTTAGCTTCCTTCGGCCACGAAGCTGGGAACCAAATGGGAAAATTTTGCGGTTTGGGGCCGCGCTGCGTGAAAAAAACGTCCCCAAACAGAGCCTAAGTAACTTGATGCGCAAAACAAATTGTAAAATACCAATTCTTTCCGTTTCTTTTAATGTTAATTTTTGATAAAATATTACATATTTTCTATCCATCATTGCAAAAATAAAATGAGCATCTCATTTCAAATAATTGCTAACTAACTTTACCTTCAACATAAATAAATAATAATGATAAATGTTCTCTCACGTTGAATAAAATATAATAACTGTATAGTTCAATACTAAACCAAATATATATATATATATATATATATATAAATTGATATTAAACAAAAATTATGTCTCACATTAAAATGTATTTGAAATTTCAATTACAACTAAACATCTGAATAATACATACCTTGCCCTTAAATTGCTAAGAATCGAGTGAGTTTACATCTAATTTTTGTTATGGACCCTGAAAAATAAAAACAATAACATAAATTAAAAAATACTTTTAAATTTTTGTTCATAAATGATGTAAGTAGTACTATTAAAATGGATAAAGACATGTAATAGTATATAATTCACCCGTAGAAATTATATAATCCGATAGTATTGAGTCCCCATTTGTCCGTGAATCACACCCAAAGGAATAGACCCTAAGTATGAGAGAGAGAGAGAGAGACAGAGAGAACAGTCATGAACAATAAATTGTATTAATTTTGTTAACATTTTCTGTTCTTTTTATTTTATTTATAGTCCTCTGTTCAAGAAATGATGATCCCCTTATTTATAGTAAAAAGAGTACAATATAGTAATATTACACTTTTACCCCAGTTGTACATGTTATTCTTAATATTTTATAGATATAAGCATATCACTCTGCTACTCTTTGACTCGGTCAACTAAAGCTTGCTTGGCTTCGGGTTGGCAAGGTTGTTTCAGTCAGGTTTGGTCAACATGTTGTCGACCGAACTTTATTGACTTTGGATAGAAAGAACTGGCTCAGTCGGCCAATCTAGCCTAGCTGTCGACCCTTGATAATGAATCGGGAACTTCTGGACGTCCCCGATATAGTTAGAGATCTGAGGAATTTGGTCCAATTGCTTGCTAATAATGTAGAAAAACATTCTGTTTAGGCTGAAGAGGAAGACATTTGGAAGGACATCAAACAAACTAGGTTCAATCACACTAAACTAGGTCCAATTGGACCGAAGTTTTGGATGGAATCACTACACCTATTGAATCGTTTAATAGTAAAGAAATATGCCAAGTAGCTAGAAATAAATTGGTATTATGCTTATTCGTTGGATCGGAATCTAGACTCTCCTAATAAATTCAAGCTAGTTTGTCTTTGTCAAACCAATTACAAGATCCTAACCAAATTTCTCGCTCATATAATCTCGAAGGAGCAAGACATTTATCCTAGAGCATTCCGTCTTTACTCTTAGCCTCCTCGCTCGAGAAGTCCTTAATAAGTTTAGAAATGTGATGGCTAGATCACGACATATGGCTCTCAAGATTGATAAGGTGCGGGCTTCTGACAAGATGAACTATGTTACACTTAAGGGCCATTTTGAACTTCATGAATTGCCATACCAAAATCAAGGATTGGGTGTTAAATTGTTTCATGAATCCAAGATTCAGTGTGCTTATCAACGACAAAAGAACCAATTGACTTTTTGATTCAACACGAACAGCTTGGCCCGTATTATTAATGTTCAGACGCTCGAAAATTGCGAAGTTGCAGTTCTCATTAACAATGACAGTTGGAACCAAACCAAAATTCAGCAGATATGTGATGAAGAACTTGCTAAAAGGATTGAAGAGGTCTTAGTCTAAAATTCTCAGTAAAGAACTAAAATGAGATAGGTGGGGGTATACACTAGTGAGACATTTTTTTTTATTTCATCTTATCCTTTTTTTGGAAATGATGAATGGCATGGCTACCTCAAACATTTAAAATTAGAAAAAAATTATAATAATAAAGGATAACAAAAAAAGGCTATTAAGGACTTATTTGACTTATGCATTTAAAATTTATGGGTATTTTAAACAAAACATTAAATAAATCTAATGCAATTAAAAATTTTCAATATTATTTGGTTGGTTGGAAATGAAATTTACAAAAATGCATTTTCCTTTTTTATTAAGTAAAAATAGATGAGATTAATCTAGGACAGAAATGGAGGCCCAACGATGATGAAGATGACAAAAACAACTATATGGTTCATGAGATTAGGCTTGGGGTTATGCATCAATTGTAGGTACAATGTAGCATGCAAACAAATAGTGGTTCCAGGCTCAACATTGCATGCTAGGCTAATGACATATCTGGATTTGAGAGGACACAATGAGTCATGGGTTCCACATATGAAGACAATGATGCATGCAACGACATATTGTGTGCCGCGAGCTTGATGGCAAGGAAGGATGATTTACGTGAGACGGCTTGCCTACAATCATAGGATGAACGCACATTTATGTATTCAAGGAAAGCTACATACACCAGACATCTCAATTAAAGAAAAAATTATAATGAAAGGAAGCATTATTGTAGAGCAGATTATTATCACTACCTGCACATGTTTTTATACCAGTTATCTCCCTAAATGAAAAGAAAACATACTGTATTCGACTTCATATGTTGACCTCACGAACATCGTTCTGCCCAAATGGAGTTCCGCAACCAGGGCACTTCCTATGGCGGATTTCCAGATTTCTTTGAATGCAGGGATTGCAAAATAGATGAAAGCATTTAGTGATGACCACCTACAGATAAAAAGGCGAAAATATGATGACTTGTTTGGTCATAACTGATTTCCAGGCAAGCTTACATGAATATTAGAGCAGTCTCAAAATAACCACACTATTCATGTTCGGCTCTTTAAAAAATTCATGTTTGAAATATTCGTTAAATGAACAGAACACAACCAAAAATTTTGAGCTAAATTTATGAAGGAGCTAAGCACACACTTGTGTGATCATCTTCACCCCTTTTCGACTCGAAATAATTAATATTTATTATTATTCATTTTATATATTTGTATTTGGGGCATTTTTACATATACAGAACCCAATCAAATAAAAAAAAGCACTATTATCATTTTTTTAAGTGAAATGCACAATTTCATGCATTAGGATTAAAGCACCAAAGTGCTATGTATGTTAATATGAAAGTTTATGTGTGAGAAATGTAAAAACACAAGAATTGTGTGCTACATATGTAAATTTCTTATATAGTTCATAAATTTGTAATAATTTTTTTTTTTTTTTATATTTTACCAAAAATTTTAAAATTTAGTTTTTGAATAATTTGAGCTTTAATACGAGCAACACATAAATCTACAACTTCAACTGAATCAAACGAGAGCATGCTATACACGATCAATTTTAAACACAGGCCAGTTTCAAATAATTGAATTTTCAAAAGAGCAATGAGCTTGCTGAAGCTCAGGAATAGGGAAACCAATTTTCCTTAATGAATTATGAAAGGAGAAGACTTTGTAACTTACCTCCTTTGGGCGGTCAAAACAAACACCACATTTTAGTATTGCCTTGCACTCCTTGATCTCATCCTGGAGCTTCTGAATGGCCATCTCCTGCCTTTCAGGGCTCAGCTCCATGACTTCATTCTTCAGTTCATCATATTCTTCCTCAAGCTTTTTCCTCTCACTCCTGTATTCGGTATAAGACAATGGAAAAGAATTGATAATGTGTTTTAAAACTAAAGAGATGGATGAATGCACCCAAATGCCCAAATAACCTTTCCCTCTCTAACTCCATCCTCAAGTTGAGGATCCTCTCCTGGTTGCGTTCATGCTCCTTCTTGGTGGAATCGACAGCAGACCTCAGCCACTTCAGCTCTTTCTCAGAATCCGCCAGCTCTAGTTTTGTTTTAGACATGGTGATGGCAATCTGCCTGTTCTCAACGGAAGTTTTGGCAGCTTGTGCAAGCAATGATTTTATCTACAGAAGTTAAAGCAATTTGGTTAAGTGATGGAGAAATAGGATGTAGGTGAAATAGGATGCAGGGAATTACTACAGGGGAAAGCATAGAACAAACCCGATCATCAGTATCAGATAATTTGGATTTCAGTGACCCATTTGATGTATTGAGCCTCGTAAGCTGCTGCATCTTGGTATTCTTATCAGAGAGAAGGGAACTATATGCTTGTTTCATCCTCACACTATCAGATACTAACTGCCATAAATGTCAGAGAAATAAAGCTATGGTACTTCATTGTCCAAAATTACAAATCTCTCAAAAAGAAACAGCATACATTGACAAGTAACAATGCAATAGAAGAAAAAGTTATCATATGGAATTCTCTTTAGTTTTGAAGCATCATATGGCACCGATGATGGGATAATGAAAGGAATATAATTTCAAGATGAGTGAGTTGTTAAAAAGGAAATATAAGAGTGAAATTACTTTATTAGACAGAATTTAAGGATTGCACCTACTAGAATGAAAGGCACAAGATACAGCAATATTATGAAAAAAAAGGGTAAAGCCAAAAATAACAAAACTGGATGTTTGGTAAAAAGAGAACGTAAAAAAAGAATTTTAAAACCAGATAGGATGAAGATTCATGATGTCAATTCTAAATAAATGGGATAATGTTGATGATGATTCGTATAAATTGTTTACAATTAAAATATACTATAATAAAAATTTCAAAAAAAAAAAAAAACAATTATGCTCCCATTCAATCTAATATTTCATAAAATAAAAAATGTAGACCAATACATATGAATAAAACTGACTGCTCTCTCTCTCTCTCTCTCTTTCTCTCTCTCTCTCTCTTACTCAAGAAAATGAAAAAAAAAAGAAAGAACTCTCATAGAGAGACCAAAATATATAATGAAGCAGAGATGATAACTCCATAGAATCTTACGCATGCAAACCTAAAAAAATCACAAACATTACTTACATAAGAAGACTAAGAACGTCAACAAGAATATACTGAATATCAATAAGCAATTGCTTATATGATATGATTTATATCTATATCTATATATATATTTATACATATATACATATATATATATATACATATATTTATATACATATATACATATATATATATATATATTTGAAAAAAGCCCAAGGGCTAATATATTAAAGAGAAAAGATACAAATAAGTTGTATGAGTGGGCCCAAAAATAGGCACCCAACTCACACATTACAACACACAAAAAAGTCAAAAAGGGTACATAAAAATCAAAAAATCCAAAACCACAGGGTGCGGAAAAAGAGAGGATCATCCCAATTTAGTCCTGCCCCTGCCTCTGGTTCTTGTAAGGGATCCAACTAACAAATTGATAAGTTGCGTACCATTACCCGAAGTAACCAAAGAATCATCCATAACATTCCTGAGCTCAAGTATATCTCAATTCTTCTTCTTCCTCCTGGAAGTGTAAACCTGTTATTCTTCATCCGAAGAATCAGTCTGATAAAGTGGTAGAGCTGTAGCAGAAGGAATACCAACCGTAGTACCCACAATAGGTTCTAGTATATGTGAAGTATGAGTTGCCTCTACACCGGATACTTCCTGAAGATGGGGAGCTGCGAGGTTCTCCTGATTATCAATCTGAACACTACCATTTGTAGGTAATAGTCCTTCAGTATTGTTTTCTATGGAGTTTGAAGGTATAAACATCACATCAATCACAGTAACAGTAACAGTAGTGTTAGGTGGGTCCATAGGGGCAACAGACACCTCCTGTTTGGTTGCATCCTCCCAAGATGGAACTAAAATGTCCAAAGTTGTGGGGTTAGACCCATCCTTATTCATTTGAACCTTGGATTTCAAATTAAGATGGAGCTTGTGGCATTTATCAAAGGTATGCCTAAACATCTTACAGTGAGTACAATATGGAGATCTGTGTTTCATGATGATTTATTGTCAATATCCAGTATGAGTTGTGTCCAGCCAGACTTTAGTAACATTAGGTAAATTAAGATCCTTTTCCACAAGTATTTTTGCCACAAAAGGTCTGGTTAGATTGAAAGTGGGTAGATCTAGCTTCATAGGGCCCCTACGGATGGCCACAATATAGTACAGAATCTGATGATGAAAAAAGTGTAGCTTGAGACTAGGTAGGCTACACCATACCAGTACAGTGGGAGTTTCATGATTTGAGTCGAAATCATGAGACCACTTGAGTAACTTAACTGATTTGTCTGTGATAGTAAGATATTTCTTGGAGAAAATTCAAGTGTACACTTCAGCCACGATTAGTTGAATCAACACATGTCCCCCATTCATGAGTCTCACTTTCCACTTGTCTACTAGTTTAAAATCATCAACTATCTTTTTAATAACTTCCATAGGTGGGTGCACCCACTGAAATTTTTCAATAAGAGCAAACTTGAATTTCTCCATCAGGGTTAAAATTTCTAAGTCGGAGAAAAATATTGCATTTTTCCCACATTTTCTACCTCCCTTGTTAACAAAAAGGCAATCATCTGTACCATCGCAACAATCCTTATAGCTTGAGGGGAAGACAAGCGCGGACTCCACCTAAGGGTTACCCACCATGTGGGCAAAGGAAGTTTTGTCTGGTTCAACCAAAGAAGAAGGGGGCACCATCAGAGCAGGGAGATCTGTCGGCGTTCACCTGCTGTGAGGTCCCTGACACGCAGGCAAAACGAAGTTGTCGGGCAGGGAGAGGCGCAACGTCGAAACATAAAACGACGCAGACGCAACAGACGCCGACACGAGCTGCAACAGAATCTGCGACAAAAACCAACGAGACGCCGACACGAGCCAACGACGTAGAAGAGACACAGTAACGTTGGGACGAAGCAGAAGATGAGGAGGGAGAGTCAACGAAACATATGCGAGGTGCGAGCCCTCTCCTTCGAGCGGCATAATCAAATGCGATGGAAATCGGCATTGGAAACCCTAGCAGATCTCTCGACCGTAACCGACATCGTAGCACATGTATGACTATATATATAAAA